>NW_024061804.1:0-52991 GCF_006381635.1 Hibiscus syriacus | reverse complement strand
GTGAGTTGCAGAAGGTTGGGATGAGTTCCAGGAATTGGTCCTTGGGTTCGAGTCATGTGGACTCCCATTTTTGGTAGCTTTAAAGCCACCCAAAGGATGCTCGACTGTTGAAGAAGCACTGCCTGAGGGGTTCCAAGATAGGGTTAAAGGGAGAGGGTTGGTTTACGGTGATTGGGTTCCACAAGAGCTGCCATTGAACCACCCAAACATTGGGTGTTTCGAGAACCACCGTAGTTATGGATCAATGTGGGAATTTCTGCTTAGTGACTGTCAGATCGTGCAGATTCCTGAAAATTTTGATCAAATTCTGAATACAAGGTTATTGGTGAATGAACTCAAGATTGGCGTTGAAGTGGACAGAGGTAAAAACAGGCAGATCTCAAAGGAGTCGTTGAGTGAAGCCATCAAGATGGTGATGGACAAGAACAATGAAACAGCTGAGATGTTGAGGGCAAACCATGCCAAGCTGAAGCAAACACTTTGTAGCAGAGATCTTCAAGAAGAATATATCAACAATTTCGTTCAAGCTCTGCGAGATCTTGTCAAAAAATAGTCTTAAGATGCAAAATCCAATGTAGAATCCAAGCTCGGTGTAGCAGAGTTTATGGTGTCATATTCTTTAATGAAGATTCCTAGCTCTGTGTTGAGGTGTTCTTGTATGTTCGGAACTTATTCTAGACTCAATATTGATTTAGGATCTTATTCCTACTTAATTAATAAACTTAAACCGGCAATATATTTCATGTCCGAAAATATCTTCACTAAAATAAATATATATTGAGTTTTTAATGTCTCGTTGATTCGTTTCAAGATACATTAAAAAGCTAACTGAAAGTTGATCATGTTTCAAGAATACATCTTCACCTAAAAATGCTCGAAGTCCATCTGAACGTTCGTTGGAAGTAAGCTGATGTTTCAAACTAAAATCTTCTTCAATAACAATATTTGGGCCTTTAAAAAGGTAAGTTGGACCAAAATTGGGTATTACAACTTATATCGTTTAAATGGGATAACAACATTTCATATATATCAAGTCTAATTTATGATAAAGTCAATCATAAACATGTTGGTATATTTTATAATTATGTTATAATTAGTGCATCTTATTTTTTATTATCCATTGGTGTGTTTGTATATTTTTATTAAGAATTATCTGGCTAATGTGATTAGTATACTTTTAAGTTTTAGAGACTCTTTTATCTTGAGATTTTAAACTTTTGTTATATTTATTCTTTATGTATAATAAACTTTTTTTAGATGAATATGTGCTATCATTTCAAAACAAACCAATACACCAAAACTGTAACATCCCAAACTACGGGTTAGTGACTTTATTGTAAAGTTTCAGAATTTGTTGATTTAAATAGGAATATTTCAGTTGGATTAAGTGGTGAATATGAAAGAATTAAAAGGATAGTATGGTAATTTAGCTTAAAAGATATTGTCATCTCTCTATTTAGAGAGATACACGTGGAAGAGGAGATAATTCTTCAGAGTTATCTTCTCCTTTTTGTTCTTCATACGTGAGGCTTGAAGCATGAGGTGAGTTTTCTGATTTTTTTTTGGTTATTTGTTAAAATAAAAGTTAGGTTTTGATCATTAGAATATAACTAAGCTTAAGGAAAGCTTAAGTTGTCTTATAATCAAAATATGAAGAAGTTATAAGAAATTAAAGAAAACGGTTTTTTATATGAAATTATGGAAAAGAGTTGATAAGTTGAATTTGAAGTTAAATTTGACTTGTCATCATGCTAATTAAGGAATATGAAGTGTTAGAATTGTATTTAGAACATATTGAAATTTGAGTATGATTCTTGATTACATATGAGAGATAGGATTTTGAGGTTTGGATGGTTTCATGGATATAATTGGTTTAAGTAATGGTGGTTAGGTTTAATGACATGGTAGGGGTTTAAAATAGAAGAATTGAATGAAGAATTGATGATTTTCAGGCTTAAAATACAATTTCTGGGTAGAGGGAACTGATACCCTATGAATGGGTATCGATTCCCCCCTCTTGAACGAAAAATTCCAGTATGTTCAGGGGGTATCGATTCCCCCTTAAATGAAAAATGGAATTTGGTTCTTTAATTTGGTTTAAGTTGTTAACATCAAGTTTAAGGCTTAGGTTTCTTATAGTTGTTTTGAAATGTTATATTTATGTAGATATTGAGTCTAAACAAGTTCCGGAATAATCAAAGGATTAGGATCGAATCAAAGCAAATAAGGCTAAGGTAAGTGCAATTTTAATGTACTTATATTATTGACGAACATGGCTTGCGATGAGCTAGTGATGGAGTTACTATGGTAAGAGTGACTCCTAAAATGTTATTTGATTTGTGATTCTTATATGTGCATGAATACATGAAATGGGTATAGGTTATTATATATGTTATATGATATGCATAGACATAAGAGCATAAAACATAAGATATATGATATGATATACATGATTATATCCATATGTGATATATGCTATGAGACATGACCAATGTGAAATGAGATAGGCTATGTGATATGATATGAAATACATGGTTACATATGTTGTATGTGACAGAAAAGAAAGAACATGTGATGAGAAATGTATCATCGTAAATGCCCATAGTATATGATACGAGAGCTATAGGTATAGTTGGCATGCCAATAGTCGAGGGTATTGTAGTCCTTCGGAACGTAGTGGTCCTACGAGACATATATAGCAATCATTTGGGACGAATACTGAACAAATGTTTGGTGCCCATGAGGGAATTTATACGAGCTGTGGTGACAGCATTAGTGCACAACCTCAATGTACTCACATACCTTTGTTCTCAACAGCAATATACATGGGCAATTGAAATATAAATTAAAGTGATTCAAAAAGGTAAGTTTTCATGTGTGCATGACATATGTATGCATGTTACATGTTTGATGTTATTGCCTCACTAAGTCTATGACTTAGCGTGTAAGTGATTTACACGTAGGTACCAAGAAACGAGAAGAACAAGAATAGAAGTAGCAAGGACAATATTATTACTAGAAGATCAGATCAGAAGTAATCGAAAAAGTAGGTATTTTGTTGTGTATAGAGTGTTGGCATGTAATAAGTCGTTAATTATGAGCACTCTGATCGAGTTTGTATTTTGTGGTCTCTTTTATGTAAATTAACGTATTTTGTTTTAAACAAAGTTTTAAATTCCCGGGGTTTTTCTTTAAGAGTCAAAGTTTGAAAAGTCAAAGTGACACCTCGGACTCGTATTCGAGTCGGGTACAGGTTGGGGTGTTACAAAAACTCCATACAAAGACACAAGCAACCAAACTACCCCTGTACACCAAAGCAACCCAACAACAAAAATAATAGAAAAACACATGCCCTAAACTCACAAGTAGCAAACAAAACTAACAAACACATACCCTAAACTCACAAGAAGCAAACAAAACTAACGCCAAGAACAACCAATAAAAGAATGGAAAGAACATAAACCTGTAGCAACAATAGAAGAATGAAAAACACAACCCTGAAGCAACAATAACTACGCACCAGAATCGCATATGCCCCAAACTTCACAAAGCAAACTACTGCCAGGCCCCCTAGCTTTAACCTTCATACCAAAAAATCTCAATCTCACTAACTCCCTTATTTAAAGACCAATATCCTCAACAGTTGTAGACCTACCTTGAAATATCATCTGATTATGCTCTTTCCAAATACATGCCACTGCACAATTCCAAAACATCCTCAAAACAATTCGGAAGAGAGCCCTCCCTTTCAAATGGTGACAAGCCCAAAGAAGCTCATGCTCCCAATCCAGGACTCTCCTATTCAGCTAACAAAACTGGAGGATACCTTCCTACACTGCTTTAGAAAACCCACAATCGAAGAAGAAATGATCCCTTGTTTCTTGTTTACTAGAGCAAACAACACAAAGATCGCCAATGGCCAAGTCGAAAGAGATGAGCCTGTTTTTAGTAGGGAACCTAGCAAGAACTGCCGTCCAAGAGATAATAGACACCTTGGGAATGTTCCTCGAGTGCCACACAAGCCTATCCTAAGTCACCTTATCACGCCTTACCTTCAACTCGCTCCAAATCCCCCGAATAGAAGAGCAAGAACTCCCAAGCAGCCCTTGGACCGACATCACCTTAGGTTGAAGCCTACAATTCTGGGGACATGACAACTGCCAAAATGAATTGTTTTTAATAATATAAGCATGAATCCAAGCCACCCAAATAGACTTGTCTTTAAGCAACAATTTTCAGATCAACTCAATCTTTCAAGCATGGTTCTAAACCTTCAAATCCTTAAGACCAAGCCCTCACTCGAACTTAGGAGAACAAACCTGCAACCAACTCACTCTAGCTCCTTTCGCAGGCTTGTCTTTACCCTTCCAAAAGAACCTAGAACAAAGTAGATTGAAGCGCTTAATGACCACGTCTGGAAGCATCAATTGAGAACTCCATAAATTCTCAATGCTATATATAAATACCTAGATAAGTTTAAGCCTGCCATCGTACGAAAGAAAATTAGCCTGCCAACCTTGCAGCCTAGCAACAATCTTCTCAACCAAAGGAATGTAGTCTTTAACAGACAAGCGTTTCGTAATGAGAGGAAGACCCAAATACCTGACAGGGAGCTTACCTCTATCTATACCCGTAATTTCAAGAATTTCTTGAAAAAGCATCAGTATTAACACCAAAAAAAGTTTTGACTTAGAAGCATTTAACTGTAGACCATAAAAATGATAAAATACCTTTACCACCTCCCAGACACCCAAAACAGAATCAATATTGCCCTTAGAGAAAACTAACAGGTCATCAAAAAAGTAGAGATTAGTAACCTGGACCCTATGACACTTCGGATCAGGGGCGGACCTATGTGGCCCACGAGGTAGCAGTTGCATACCCATTTTTCTTTAAAAAAATACCAACACTTAATATACTATATTAAAACTTCAAAATTATGCACACATTTTTTATTTTAGTTTTTATTTTTCTGCACATTTGTAGTTGAAATTTGTGCTCTTTTCTGCATACTTTGTTTTGTAGTTGAAATTTATGCTCGGAAGTTGTTAATCTATTCCATATTTTCAATTAAAAAACTAATTAAAATAATATATATTATTTAAAAACCTTTCATTTTAGCTATTACTAATACTAAAGCTTCTGTTTTGCGTTCAAACCCACATACTCTAACCCCACTTCTACTCAATTCTCATTTCTCAGTCTTTTGTTTGTGCCTAAACCACCTACCACGACGCCATTCACCGGTGATTTTCCGATGAACTTCCTCAATTAGGTCGCCGGTAAGTTATTGCTCATTTATTTTGGACCCCCATTTTTTAATTCCTGGATCTGCCATTGCTTCAGATGATACTGAATAACCCCATACTCTGCAAATTTATCCAACAACTTAGACATGACGTTCATGGTGATCATAAAAAGATAAGGTGACAAAAGATCCCCTTGACATACCCCCTTCTCCCCTTAAAGAAACCAACAAGACCCCCATTGAGAAAAATAGAAAATGAATTAGTGGTAACACATTGCTTAATCCAAGAAATCATTCCAATTAGAATCTCAAGGGCTTACAAGACAGTAACCAAGAAACCCTAATCCACAAAATCAAATACCTTCTGTAAATCTAATTTTAGGGCACACCGATGAGAGAGAAAAGCACAGTTGTACGTCTTCACAAGCTCCTGCGCCATAAGAGTATTATCTACAATACTTCATCCAGGAATAAAAGCACTCTGACTTCCAAATATAACTTCTAGAAGAAACCCCTTAAGTCGAGAGACCATAATACGAGTTATATATTTATAGACAACATTGCAGCACGAGATAGGCTTGAAGTCCCGCATATGACTAAGATTAATCTTCTTTGGCACAAACACCAAAGTAGTCTCATTAAAAGCAGGATACATCCTATAACACTCGAAAAAATAAAGCATAGCCTGAACAACATCCTCTCCAACAATATCGCAATCCACCTTAAAGAAATGAGATGAATAACCATCTGGCCCAGGAGCCTTATCAGAGTCATGGGTAAACATGACAGCCTTAACTTCATCCTTAGAAACTTTTCTCAGAAATTGGTCATTGGCGTCCTTAGAAAAAAGTAACTCCCATGAACTCCTTGAGAAAACTGACCTTAACCCCCAAAACAGAACTATCTCTAGACCCTAACAACCACTCAAGAGAAGAGAAAGACTCCTTAGCAATTTGCTCTTGAGTATCCAAAAGCTGACCTTGCTTATTAAACAGAGATCGGATCTTTTTTCTATTCTGCTTAACAGTCACCATAGAATGGAAAATTTTGGAATTCTGAGATCCTTGACTTTTACCTCAAAAAACTCTCCTCGATACTGGTATATGGAAGAAACCTGAAAATCCATTGAGACAACAATAATGAGTTTTATCGGCTAATCTTTCTATTAATTAGTAAATAAAAGGTAAAGGAAAGTGATCTTTGCGAGTAAGAGAGTTCAACTTCCTGTAATTTATGTAGACTCACCACCCATTTTGTACTCTAGTTGGAACTAACTCACCTTTCAAGTTTTTGATTACCGTAACACCGGTCGTCTTATGTACAACATGAATCGGACTTACCCAACTACTATACAAGATTGGATAAATAACATCGGCGTCAATAAGCTTTTGAATTTCCTTCTTTACCACTTCCATCATCGGCGAATTTAGTTGGCGTTGTCTTTCTCATGATGATTTAGCTTTTTCTTCGACCTTAATCTTGTACATACAAGTTGAGGGACTCAACCCCTTAATATCGGCTATGGTCCAACCAATAGTTTCTTTATATGAACACAATACCATTACAAGATCTTCTTTCTCTTCCTTGGTTAATTTGTTTGACACAATCACTGGTAAAGTATTGTTATCACCAAAAAATGTGTACTTCCAGTGATATAGTAATTCCTTGAATTCGATCTGAGGAGCCTGCAAAATATAAAGTAAAAGTTTAGATTTCGAAGGTGTAGAAATTTCATTAGAACAAATTAAATTAATGAAAAAAGTTTGTTCAAACTCCCTAAATTCACCATCAATGTCATCCAATTCCCTGTAAAACTTATCGACAAAGTTAGTTTCAATAAATTCATCAACTGCAGGCTCAATCACATCAACAAAATTAATACTTTGAACATTTTCAGGATACCGCATCGCTTTATAAACATTAAATTTAACGATTTCACCGTCGAATTCCATTGTGAGAATACCGCTCCTCATGTCAATTTTTGTATCCAAGAAGAATCTCAGATGAAGTACTTAAGCGATCATTTTTCATGTACACCACATAGAAATCGATCGAAAAGATTAGCTAGTTTACCTTTACTAAGACGTTCTCTAAGAGTCCTTTCAGGTATATAACTGAATGATTCACCAATTAAATGGTAACTCTTGTGTCCTTTAATGGTTCGACTGAAGGAGTGTTGTAAACGAATAAAGGCATCACGTTTATTGAGGCTTTCAAATTGTACATCGCCCTCATAATGTCCACTTTACCGATTTTGTAAGGTATGGCGAATATGCCTTGTTCCTTCAACTTCGGTGGAAGTCATCGGGTCAAAACCACATAAATTTTCTCTCCAAGGTTACTTTCTCATGCCCGGTAAGTCTTCTTTTATTAGTACAAAACTCTTTAAGGAAACGGATATACCTTAGGACCTTCCAAATTACTTCTAAGAGTATGATGTTGATCTCAACTTTCTGGAAGACATCTAAGATATCCTTCTCCTCGGCTTACTTGTCTTTCTTTATGAATCTTGATAAGAAAAGAGGTGGTACGACATATGGGAATGATAAGGCACGAATTCTTTTTTTTTTTTTGAATTGTGGTGTCATCCTCCTTTTGGGATTTGGCATCACTTATTTCTCTGTCTTCATAGGATTTGGCATCAATCTCCTTTCAGATCGATTGCTCAATAATTGTTCCACTTCTGAGAGTGATGGTACTCACATTCTCCCGTGGGTTTGCTTCAGTCTAGGAGGGAAGCTTGCCGTGTGATTTTAAGAGGCCCACGGTTTGTGCCAATTGATTGATTTGTTTGTCAATTTCTTGTAAGTGTGACTCTGTGCGATTTTAAAATTTTTCTTGGGATTGTGCCAATTGTTCCACGAGCGACTCGAGTGAACTCTTTGGTGGTTGATATGTTACGATGGAGCTAGCCGCAGTTGGTAAGTTTGATTCAGCCTCTGATTTTGCGCATAGCTGAAATTAGGATGATCTTACCACCCTGGATTGTATGTATTTCTATGGGTATTATAGGGCCTTTGGGGAGGTCCCGAAAAATTACCCACGTCATTCACTTGTGCGCTCACTTCTTCTTGTAGTGTTGGGCAACAATCGGTTGGGTGGTTTGGCATCGTACAAATCCCACATACTTTGGTCGATCTGTTTCTTCCTGCAACAAAGGAATTAACAATATTAGTTAATTTATCAATCTTATTTTCCAGTGAAATGGTAATTACCTCGTGAACCCGACAGCTAGGTTCACTCTTGGTGCCAAACTACTGAGAGTTGGTTGTCATCGATGAAATTAACTCTATTTCTTGGTTTGATGTCATGTTGACGAGAGCTCCCCCACTAGAAGTGTCGATCATTTTTATCTCCATGGGAAACAAACCTTCATATAAATATTGTAGAAGTGTCTATTTGGTCAATCCGTGTTGCGGACAGCTCGCACATAGCATCATGAATCACTCCTAGTAGTCGTAAAGTGACTCCTCATTCTTTTGTTTAATTTCTAGGATCTTTCGCCTCAGTTCGCTTGCCTTCGCTGCTGGAAAAAACCTGTTAAGAAAAATCCGATTTGAATCAGCCCAAGTATTTATCGAATTGGTGGTAAGTAAAATATTCATTCTTTTGCAATGCCAAAAAGAGAAAATAGAAATGTTCGTAATTTAATTTGGTCTTTGGATACTCCTTGAGGTTTCATGCTTGAACAGACCAAATGAAATTCGGCTTGGTGTTGCAGACTTTCGCTAGGAAGACCGTGAAAGGTCGAAAGTAAATGTATCAAAACCGTCTGAGTTTAAACTGTATTTCTCCTTGAGGGAAATCGATGTAAAGTGGTTGTTGTACCGCAGGAGCTGTAGCTAGTTCTCGGATAGTTTGATCACCCATTGGTTTTGGGTGTTGTACGTTGTGTGTGACGAATCTGCAATGGATATGTTATCGGTTTCGATTTTGGATTGCGAAGAATTTGTTGATTCCTCGTATGTGGCATCAGTTGTATCTTTGGAACTTGCTTGTTCTTGTCATTTCTTTCTTCTCCCGAAGTGTTTGACCGTGAATTCGTCTCACTCGTGCTTCGATTTCTAGATCAATCTTCTAATGTGCCAGTAATCTTCTTGGTCATAAATCAAAAACAAGAAATTAAATCAATAATTCTTCCAAATCCCCGGCAACGACTCCAATTTTGTCACGCGTCGTTATTATGTCAAAATAAATAGCCTTAATATCAATAAAATAAAAAAGAATAAGTAGAATAGTGAGAGTAAGGGTCGATCCATAGAGACTAAGAGTTTGATGATTTCATCGCTTTTGATCTTACTTCAGGCGTGATTTGTAAAAGAAATTAGAGGTGAGATTTTGAAGAGTTGAAGTGAAGAAATAAAAATGATTGAAATAAAATAAAATAGTATACAAGGACCAACCCCTGTAACTTATTTTTTTCTCAAATGAATCGATAATCTAAAATCAATTTTCAGATCTCAACTCTTTGTGAGTTAATAGCAACAATCGCTTATTAATTCAACGCTTTTGAATTCTGGAAAAACCCGACTCGGATTTTATCGTCTCAATTGAGAATCTAACCCGATTTCAATTTCCCTTAGCGGACCGCCGCTAAGTGTGTTCATAGGAAGTCGAATGTGCCACAAGCCGATCCTTCCTCCCAACTATTAATCGAAACCTAAATTCAATTCCAACGTGCACTTTCTGAAATGAAATCACTTTGATTGTAAAAAGATGGTCGATTACCGATCCTTGATTTCTAAAAGCTGGAAATGTAACCCTTAAGGGTATGAAGCGCTTTTCGATCCTCACGACTTAGAATCGAGTAATTGCTTTAGCATTTGGCTATGAAAACTTAGTTAAGCATGATTGAATTCAAGTTTAGTATTTAAGAAAGTAAACTAAAAACTTGAAAATGGAAAAAAACTTTTATAAAAACTTAAAGAAATAAACAATAGTTGAATGAATTCTGAATGAAGACATTGATGATTAGAGGCTTACCCCAATGGGGTATTTATAGTCCTCAAAAAAACCTAAAAGATAACATTTAAAACTAAAAAGATAATTCCTAAAATAAAAATAAAATAAATCCTAATTTGAATTCAAAAATCCGACTGAGTCTTTGATCTTCACGCCACTGCTAACTGGATCTTCTAGAAGCTACTGATTGGGCCTTCTAGAAGTTTTTGACTGAGCGCCATGTCACCTACCACGTCATCACCCGTCATCTGCCACATCAGCTGTTGACTAGATGCCATGTCGGGTGTGTCATGCCCCAAGTCGTGCCCACTAATCCGGCCATGAATCCAGAAAAATAAAAAATTATACCATTTCCTAATCAATGAGTAATTAATCATAAAATAATATATAACTTAAAACTAATCAGTGACCATGTGTCGATTACATATAATCCCCATGAACACATCCTATGTATGATCATCGGCTACCACATGTTGGTACATGTGATCTCATTCAATATCAATGTTGTTACATATAATCAGTCTACACTATCATTTCCTAGGACGTCTAATCAATATTAATGTCACGACAACTCACACCGAACAGAAACACCATAAATAATCATATAATAGAATACGAGGACAATAACATATTTTTCTTTTAAAAAAAATCAGATCAATACCATCAGAACCACCATCTTACTATCATCTTATCGTTCACTTTACCAATCAATAATTTTCATGACACGTTAAGGAGAACTCTATCCATTCTTCTTTTAGCTATGCTTTTTTTTTAATTAAATGTTGATAATTTACTTTTGAGGGAGGGATATTACTAATCTATACTTGAGAGAAGCCGAAGGGTATGTTTCTGTATCTAGAATGCTCATTCTTTTCTGCAATTTTTTCGTGTAGCTCCCGAATCTTCACAAATTGTTGTCAGATATTTTGGCTTTGTTAATAGTATCTTACCATCTATAATGTTTGTGCATGTTGATGGAAATCTATGATCATTTTTTAGGAACATAGCTTTTTTTCATTGAAGGTCTGAGGGTTCAGAAGGGAATTTAATATAATGGCTATAACAATCTGAAATTTCTAGTTCCGCAGACATTATTCTCCTGGATCATAAATTGTTTTGTTATTGATAGCTGCTTGGAATGCTTACTAATTGGCTCTTCCCTACATTGATTACTGGTTTGAGTTTAATGAGATGCTTATTTTCAGGACATTGAATCAGTAATTAAGGGAAAATTTGATGCTGTCCTCGACACCATTGGTGTGCCCGAGACGGAAAGAATCGGCACCAATCTTTTGAATAGAGGCGGGCACTATATGACACTTCAGGTAAGAGGTGGAACCTCATAATAATTGTTACTCTCAGAAGAGCAATCTCTTCTTCAACCCTTTCTTGTTCATTTTTATGGCTACACAACAAGAATTACGGCTCTTTGAATCGCTGGAGTTCGCCGCCTGGATTTTTATCCTAGCCTGGTGCAAACCCTTTAAGAGCCTGTAGACACCCGTTTTTGTCCGGGTTTTTTTTATCGTTATTTTATTATTATTATTATTATTATTTATTATTATTATGTTTATTAATTACATATTACAATTTTTGCAGGCCAAAGGCCCAATCCCGGAGCCCAACAATCAACCCATCAGATTAGGGTTTCAAACCCTAAATCAGATTAGGGTTTCAAACCCTAAATCAGATTAGGGTTTCAAACCCTAAATCAGATTAGGGTTTCAAACCCTAATCCCCTAAATGATCCAGCCGCCGCCGCCAGCAGCAAGTGAACAGCCGCGCCGCCGTCACTGTTCCGGCCCGTCTCGCTCCACTCCGATGGTCCAGCCGCCGTTCCCGCGCCACCATCGTCATCTACAGTAAAAAAATCAATCAAACAGCAACCCCATCAACCCAAATCAGAAAAAATATATATCCAAATTCTAAATAAAAAATCCCTATAATCCCGAAAATCCGGGATTCAATCACCCTAAATCAACAACCCATAATTTCCCCTATTCCTAGACCTCATCATCTCAACCAAATGCAGGATTAAAGCACATGCAGTAGAGAAAGGAGGGATTGGGGGGTTGAGGTTTGAAAAAACAGAAGGAATCCGAGAAAACAAAAAAAAAATATGAAAAAATAAAAAGAAAAAGGAAAGAAGAGATTACTTTTCGTGATACCTCTGCCGTGGGCTTCGCCGAGACCAAAGCTAGGCCACCGCACCGAAGGTAAACAAAAGGGGTTATCGTTTTTGGTTTAGGGTTGAGTGTTTCAAGGGTTTTGAGCGATTTAAACAGAGGATAGAAGGAGAGTTTAGGGTTTTATTCGTATAACCCCGTGGCCATCGATTCACGGTGGCCGGGGTTTTCTTTTCTCTTTCGGCAACAAGAAAGGGGATTGAGGGTCTTTAGGGGTCGGTTTTGCTCCCCATGGCCACCGATACGGTGGCCGGGGAGCCTCTGTTTGGTTGTTGCGGCGAGGGAGAAAGGAGAGTAGAGAAAGGGAAAGGAAAGGAGGCTGAGAGAGGGGTGAAAATGATTTAGGGTTCGGTTAATAACCCTAAAATGGGATTATATCCCAGTTTCAAAAACGACGCCGTTTAGAGGTTTCCGTGTTTTCATATTAAGGGGTAAACTACTCTTTTGGTCCCTGTTACTTTGTAACCGCACGATTTGGCCATGGAATGAAGTTTATATTATTTCAATTTGAGCCTTTATCTTTCATTTTTATATTTTAGTCACTATCCTAGGTTATAACATTTTTGTTTATATTTGGTTCTGGTTTCAGTATTTATAAATGTTACATCTTCGCCACTGATTTAATATTTCATGTATGTTTCTTTGATATTCGAATCTGGCCATCACATTTATAAATATTTTATTTTAGTCCTATTAATGTATGTTATGTCATTTTTGTGGATATTTGACTTTGGTCCCCATGTTTGTAATAGTTTCATTTTAGTCACTAATTTCGTGTGTTGTGTATTTTTGTGAATGTTTGACTTTGGACAGAATATTTATGTATTTTTACATTTTAGTCACTGTTGGGTATTTGGTTTAATTATTGCTCAGTCCCTCATGCTATATATCATACTATTTGTTTATGTTCGATTCTGGTTTTAATATTTACAAATGTTTCATTTCAGTCACTGAATGTTACCTTTCTTTATTTTAGTTAGTATTTTTAATTTACTTTGTTTACATTATGGTCAATGTTTAGTATAAATACTTTAGGTAAATTATTGTTGCCCTTACGAATTATGTTTTAATTTGTTTTAGTCCCTTAATTACTTATTTTTGTATTTTATTTTAGTTTGTAATGTTTTTATTTTATTTTAGTCCTATTAATGTATGTTATGTCATTTTTGTGGATATTTGATTTTGGTTCCAATGTTTGTAATAGTTTCATTTTAGTCACTAATTTCGTGTGTTGTGTATTTTTGTGGATGTTCGAATTTGGCCATGATATTATGTTTCTTATATTTAGCCACTGTTTGGTATTTGGTATAATTACTGTTTGAATCTTTAAGTTTCTGTTTATTCTAAAATTGACCACTGATTTTGTTCTGTTTTATTGTAGCCATTGATTAATCTAGTTTCTTTATTTTATGTTTCTGATATTGTAGTTTCAATTTACACAGTTTAGTCACTTGTCTATAAAGCTTAGTTATTTTATTTTATTTGCGTTATGGTTTGCCATGTTTGCATGTTTACATTTTAACCCATGTTATATTATTGCACTCATATTTTACTTTGGCCACAATGTTTGTATTAGTTTCATTTTAGTCATTGATTTTTGTATGTTGTATATTTTGGCTGATGTTCAAAATTGACTCTAAGATTTGTAAATCTGTTTATTTTAGTCACTAGTTTGCATTCAGTTTAATTACTATTTTAGTCCCTACGTTTCTGTTTTGCTATTTTAGTCTTTTAATTTTCTATTTTTCTGTTTTAGCCCTTTAATTTATTATTACCATGTTAGTCATTGTAATTATTAAATACTTACTTTTTGGCCATTATATTTGGGTTGTAACTTCTTTTAATCCCCTATGTATGTTTTTCATGTTATGTATTTATTTGTACCATATGTAATTAAATATGTTTGATTTATTTGTTGTAAATATTTATTTCACATATTTCTATTTCTATTTATTTCCATTTTTCTTTATTTAAATATTGTCCAAATACTTGTAAGTACACGTATGCGTAGAATGAGCGTGGAAAGTATCACTTGGTCGAAGTGGTGCGATCCGATACGGCATTTTAACGACATAGGAACTTGCAACAAGTCGATTATATTTCACTAATTAATTTGTGCAAATGATGCAATGTGTGTTATATTAAATAGTAATTTATTTTATTTTATGTAAATGTCAATTTCAAATTTTGCATTTGTATTCAATTCACATTTTAGTTAATCAATTTATTTTGTTGTATGCAAACATCAATTTTATTTATATTCGATTCACATTTTATCAAGAGGGAAATATTCTTTATGGATGAGAAATAGTCGAGTTAGCTTTCCCGATGGAGGATTGCTAATTTCGAGATTTCTTTTCGAGTTAAAGAATTTTCTCTAATTATTTAATTCGAAGCAAATTAATCAACGTCGATAAATAGATCATATTTTAACTTTATATTTGATTTATAATTTCCACCATTTACAACGATGTGTAAGCGACACAGTACCAGTTTTGGGCGTTGTGGGGGTGTTTACCCTTCCCCGCACGTAACCGACTCCCGAATCCATTTAAATGAATCTTTGGTAACGCAGACCGAATCTTGTCTTAAAAAATGATTTTTCTTAAAATTGTTTTAAAAGACGTTTTTAGGTATTCGACCTACCTAACCCAAAGGTTGATGGCGACTCTTTTTAATTTTATTCAAATCAATTCAAAATCACCCACATTTTTTTTTTCCAAATTAAAGTCATAATTGTTTTAAAAATAATATTTAATTATTTTAAAAAAAATGGTTATGACAGCTTGGCGACTCCGCTGGGGACCTTTTTTTTAGAGAGTCAGGCTGTATGTCGTTTACATATTGTCATCTTGGTGGAAATTATGATTTCTAGTTTTAGTTAATTTATGATCCGTTTATTGAAATTTTTAATTGCTTCGTTTTTTTGTCGTACTAACATTTTATTTTTGGCTTTCAACTTTGTCAGGATTTTATCATTTTTTTCTTGTTTTGTTGTCCTTTTGAGTCGAAGGTAAGTATGTTCCTCCTCACACACATCACTTTCATTGGCATAACATGAGCTCTAGACATGAGCTTCGATCCAAATTAGTTAGGGTGATTGCTTTACTCTCGTAAGAATTTATTCTTCGTATGAGTTTTAGCAAATAACCCATGGGATACATACCTTATACCTTCGTAGGAATTTATTCCTCGTATGGGTATAAGGCAGTGAATCCCCTCGAATTGAACTCGTTCCGTTTGAAACCTGTAATGGGTGAGGATCGAGGGTTTGGCAGCCCAAGGGGGCACCGACATCAAGGACAATTCGAGTCCCTTCTTTCCGTTAGAGCCGAAACCAAGCATATAGTGAACCGTCGAACGATCACCCTAGGTATAGTCATACCGAACCTTTGTCCGTCAGTAGGTACCTAAAATAGGTGTACACAAAGGAGGAACGATTCTAAACCATAACCTTTTAAATTTGTAGAATATATTTTTTTTTCCGAATAAAGCATGCGAACTAGATACCATGCGGTTAGGACCAATTTCTTGAAAATAGATCATTTTGGGTAGATAGCATGTCCGGGTAGGATTGTTATGTTTGGGTAGATATCATGACGGGGTAGGTGTTATATCCATCTCTGAATTACATTTTTATTTGTATCAATTATTTTACATGTACTAACTTATTTTTCTCTTTTGTTTGTGTATACTAACTTATTTTTCTCTTTTGTTTGTGTATACTAACTTATTTCTTCTCTTTTGTTTGTGTCATTTTGTCATTTGCATTGCATTGCATCATCATAATGCAAAAGTGTGATCCGTAAGGGGATATTCGAGAGAAATTTTCACAAGAAGAGATAAAAGTTTTCAATCAAGCGATCGCATACACAGACATGCATTGAGGGCTAAAAAGAAGTCCAGAGTACAAGAATGAGACTTGCTCAAAGATCGTGCATCATTCGAGATTGATATGATGATCCATTGAGCCAAAGAGTAATCCAACAGTAGATTCTCATCTACAATTATTTCATCGCTATCCATCAAGGAGCGACGCACTGACTTCAGCACCGCCGGGGCATTAATGGTGTCAGATTACAGATCATTGAGGGGCATTATTTTCAAGGACGAAGATCTGAGACGAAGCAGCGATCTATTTCAGACTTAGCATCTAAGCGAATGCATGTCTGTAAAGTGGATTGTCTTGTGAGGCGAAGGCTTTTATCTCTGGTGAAAATTGTTCTAAAATATTCATCGTTGGGATCAACATTTCTGCATTTGCATTTGCATCATTGCATTTTGCACAATATCCATTTAAGCATGTTTACATGCATTAATCATACCTTGCTGGAAACTTTGAGGAAGCACTTCTAACTGTGCAACTGCATTCACCAGTACTGAGAATGGATGCAAAATTTGAGGTATTGAAGAAAGAGTTGAACGAGAGTTTGCAAAAGATACAAGCTGAGTGGGAGGTTAAAATGGAGCAGATGCAAAAGACTACCGTGGATTGTATCTTGCAAAATCAAAGTGACCTGGTGGATCAAATGGTAACAAGATTGACTGAGCTTAACCAAGGAAAAGGCAAAGAGAAGATTTCCTTGACCCGTGAAACGGTTAAATGTGTGAAAGCACATGCTAGTTCGCAACCAATTATCTCGTCAACGGGACTCCTAGTCACCTAGCGACGAGAAGAGCCAAGAACGAGATCCCAGATAATTTGAAACAGTGGTGCAGAGAGACATTCCATGGAATGAGAGGACAAACCTCTCACAACGGGATGGATGCAACAGAACTAGTACTAGTTCTCGACTTGGTGCTCCCGCCCAAATTCAAGATGCCCGAGTTTGAAAAGTACATGGGAACCAGTTGCCCCAAGGCCCACCTCACGATGTTTATTCGAAGAATGACTGGATACGTTAACAATGATCAGATGTTGATCCACTGCTTTCAAGACAGTTTGATTGGACCCGCTTCAAGGTGGTACCACCAACTGAGTCGTTCTCAAGTCCGCTCCTGGAGGGATTTGGCTAGTGCTTTTCTGGGCCAATACAAGCACATGATTGATATGGCCCCGATCGAACAATGCTTCAGAATATGAAGATGAAGAATTATGAGAGTTTCCGACAATATGCTCAATGATGGAGGGATGTCGCATCTCAAGTGCATCCACCAATGACTAAAAGAGAGTTCATCACTCTATTCATCGATACATTGAAGTCTCCATATATCGACTACATGATAGGGGTTGCCACTAAGAGTTTTTTCTGACATTGTCATGTGTGGAGAAATGATCGAAAGAGCAGTCAATAATGGCCAGATAGGAGGCACTAGTCATTCCGACAATGAGGAAAGAGATGATACTAACATTGAAGGATCTTATCTATCTAATCTGGGGACCAAACTTCATAAGGCATTCTGTCGCATCAATCCACTCCCAATGACATATGAAGAATTGCTCCCAATGCTAGTTGAGAGGAACCTTGTGACTCCAGTTCAATCCAAACCAAGAGAGACCCCATATCCTGAAGGCCATGATATTTAACGGCATATGCAGCTAGCATGTTGGGAGCTCGGGGCATACCACTGACAACTGCAAGACACTAAAGCACAAAATCCATAATATGATTTATTCAGGGGTATCCTAATACTAAGCCAGAGAAGTCATTGCATCAACCACTTGCATCCATAGAGATTGTTTTGTTTGAACTCGTTTTTGTTCTTTCTTCAATATTTGCTTAAATATTTTTAATCTTTGATGACTGAAATGATGCTACCTTCTAAGGTTAAATAATTGAACAAATTTTAATCTTTAGTTCTTTGAATATCGAATGAATTACATATTCTTTTAATTCTTCAAGAATTATAGATTTTTGACATATGGCAAGATTAGACCTTTTTTTTATTCTGTCTAAACCCAAAACAAAATCTCGATTTTTTTACTCGAAATAATTCCTGGTCACTACCAAATAACCAATTTTTGACATTCTATCTCTTTAAGACCTTGAAATATTCTTTTCAACCTTGAAACATTCCCTCTCTTTGAGACCTTGAAACATTCTTTCCACCTTGAAACACTGTATTTATTTTTTGAGACACAAAAGTCATACCCGTACCTTTCTTTGAGCCAATAAAGTCATCATCGTCTTCTTAGACGTAAAACCAACATTTTCTACCAATAAAACCTACAGACATTGAGTACAAGATGTTCAATTGAACATAAACCTTCCTACAAAGAAGACACAGTGTGAGGCATCTTGCATCAATTTTCTGAAGACGAGCATGAGCAATTGAGACATGTTGAGAGCAAGAAGCGAAGAAAAAAATAGAATTCATTCAAAATAATTCTATCATGCATTAATTACTATTTTCATTTAAATAAAATTAAATCCTGAAAATCTATCCCCCTAGGGATACCTCTTCTGCAAGGACTTCTGGGTATGAGATGATGAACGGCTTTCTTTCTTTATCCCTTCACAAAAGGAGAAAATATATCCCTTGTGTCCCCTTTGAGCCTGAATGATATTTTCTTTCGATTCAACCCTAACCAAGGATCACCCTCCACACTGGGGGGCAATGTGAGGGAAATCTGAGTGAAGAAAATTGATCCAAATGAGATACCGAAAGGTGAACCAGACGCAGAGTGCAAAGATCAAACCCAAAAAAAAAAACACAGAGCAAAGAGAAAAATCAAAGCAAAAATCAAAGAAAAGCAAAGAGAAAGAAACAAAGTGAAAAGAAAAAGAAGAGAAAGTGGACAAAGAGCACATACAAAGAGTCTCTCGACTCAAATGGCACATCAAGTTTCAAACTATGAGATTGATCCAGAATTAGTTCACCAGAAGATCATAGAACATCAAGAGAAGACAAAGGACTCATACGAGCATATTCAAATGGAGCAAGACAAGATTGAAGGCATCAGGGTTAATTGATCCTTGGTTCAAATACCCTTAAAACACATGTTTGGGCCTTTTATCCCTTTCTTTCATAACCCTGAACCATGACCTACATTGCGTGCCTTACAGGTCCCTTCTAATCATACATGGATTTCTAAGCGGAAGAGACTATCCTCATATTTTATCCCGCCTATCAGGATTAATATTTTACTTCTAAAGATTTTCTAAAATCTTTAATGCGTGATAGAGAAAATAACAAAGGGGGGTTAAAGACGTAAAATTCTGAGTAACGTCTTGAAACCAAAGGAGGATTCGAGTTGAAAACCTGAAAGGGCGGCTCGAATATGAAGATTATTACATAGGAGACGATTGCTCAAATCCCTTGATGAGGCATCACACAACATGAATGAGAACATGAGAGTTGGGAGTCAGAGAACACTTCCAATAACTGAGTACAGAAGCTACTCCATCAGATCAGTGAACATCAAATAAAGGAGAATATCATACTTTTGACCAAAATTAACCACTTGAGACTTTTTATCCTTCCTTACTTAACCATCTCTCAAAGATAACATTGATCTTGACACTTGTCAAATAGCTATAATTTATTGAAGGATTACAATTGTAATTAATTCTTTGATATCCAATGAACTCTTGTTCTATGATTTGTCAATTGTGAAACCTTAAAAAGGGGCAATATTTTCATATCTTTTGATTAAACATTTTTCAAAATTATTTTAATTGATATTTTCATACTTTTGAAAATAAAAGAAGAAGAAAAACATTTTCAAACAAGATAATCTCTGGAGGCATATCTTAGAATTCAACAAATATCTCACCGAAGCTCAGAATCGAAGCTGGGGCAAGAGAAAGTTAATTTTTGGACAAAATTTGATGGGACAAACAAATGGTCTCAGGTCAAGGTTTGCAAGAGTACACCATGGTGGAAATACGGACAAGTTGAATCAATGATAGACTGCTCTCGCGATCATTCTCCTTCTAGATCGAGAAAAGTATATACATACATACACATACATACATACATACATACATACATCCATGATACATAAAATTTGCATCAAACATTTATCATCATGTGTATTAAAGACATTTTTCTCCTCACTTGAGGACAAATTCAATAAAAGAAGATCAAATAAATTTCATCTTGACATCTATCATAACTTCCAAAATAGTTAGTCAAAATTGCATCATTCTGATCTTTTCAGGAAATTAGAGCTCGGAAATAACCAGGTGTTTTCAACCGGAAAGAACAATGCAATCCACATATTTGGCTTCCTGAAGTCAACAATCAGATCTTCTGAAGATGTTTCCTCAACATGCAGGAATCAATAGATAAACTTTGAGCTATTGAGATTATTTTCTTTTAAAAAATAAAGTGTCGTCTCACTTGAGATAGTTTTCTTAAAAACAAATTTTATTTTGTCTCGCTTGAGACAACTTTCTCTTTAAAACAAATTTCGTCTCGCTTGAGACACTTTTCCCCAAATTTTGAGAATTTTAAAACAAATTGTGTTTCGCTTGAGACATTTTTCCTTTGAGATACAAATTTTGAATTTGATTCACTAAAAACAAAATTAATCTCACCTTAGATTGTTGTTTCTTTCAAAACAAATTTTGTCTCGCTTGAGACCTTTTCCCTTTGAGATCCAAATTTCGGATTTGTTTCACATTAAACAAAGTTGATCTCACTTGAGATCGTTTCTCAAAAACAAACTTTGTCTCGCTTGAGACAATTTCTCTAAAAACAAATTTTGTCTCATTTGAGACTATATCTAAAAGCAAATTTCGTCTCGCTTGAGACATCATTTTCTCTCATAATACAAATTTCAAGGTTGTTGTACTTAAAACAAAATTAATATCACTTGAGATTTTCAAAGCTGATTTGTCTCGCACGAGACAGTTTCCCCTTTTAACAAATCCTGAAATTGTTTTATTTGAAACAAAACAAACACTTTTGAAAACACCCTTGAGATTATTTCCATATAAACAAAATTGATAATATTTGAATCTTTTTTTTTGTCTTTCTTGAGACAGTTTCTCTTGAAAAATATCTTTGAGTTTGTTCATTTTGAATAAAAATCTTGGAGTTTGTTCCTTTTGAATAAATATCTTTGAGTTGTTTCTTTTGAAAAATCTTTGAGTCTATTTATTTTGAAACAAAGTTTTGTCTCTCTTGAGACAATTTCGTGAAAAAGCTTTGAGTCTGAAACAAAGTTTTGTCTCTCTTGAGACAATTTTGTGAAAAAAATCTTTGAGATTGTTTCTTTTGAAAAAACTTTGAGTCTATTTATTTTGAAACAAAGTTTTGTCTCTCTTGAGACAATTTCGTGAAAAATCTTTGAGTCTGAAACAAAGTTTTGTATCTCTTGAGACAATTTTGCGAAAAAAATCTTTGAGTTTGTTTCTTTGGAAACAAAATTCTTTCTCTCTTAAGATAGTTTCTTTTGAAACAAAAATCTTTGAGTTTGTTTCTTTTGAAACAAAATTTTGTCTCTCTTAAGATAATTTCTTTTGAAACAAAAATCTTTGAATCTGTTTCTCTTAAATTGAATTTTGTATCTCTTGAGACCGTTTCTCTTGAAGTAAATCTTTGAATATGTTCATTTTGAAAATCTTTGAGTTTGTTTCTCTTAACAAAATCATCTTTGAGTCTATTTCTTTAAAAACAAATGTTGTCTCTCTTGAGACAGTTTCTAATTAAAAACTAACTTTTGAGATTGTTTCATTTGAAACAAATTTGGTCTTACTTAAGATGTAATCCATCTTTGAGTCTATTTCTTTTGAAACAAAATTTTATCTCTTAAAGACAATTTCTTTTGAGAAGAAAATCTTTGAGTTTGTTTCCTTTGAAAAAATTTCTCGAGACAACTTCTTTTGAAAATACCAACCTTTGAGATCGTTTAGACCATTTATTTAAAACTACCCATCTTGAGATTGTTTTTATTAAAACAAATGTTGACTCCCTTGAGGCAGTTTCTCTAGAAATACAAAATCTTTGAGTTTGTTTCAATTGAAATAAAACCATTTTTGAGTCGTTTCACTTGAAACATTTTCTCTTGAAACATTTCTCTTAAAACAAGATCATCTTTGAGTTGTTTCTCTGGAAACAATGTTTATCCCTTAAAACAATTTCTTTTGAAAAATCATTGAATCTCTTTCTTTGGAAACAAAATTTTGTGTCTCTCGAGACAGTCTTTGAGAAAAATCTTTGAGTTTATTTCTTTGGAAATAAATTTACCAACTTTGAATCTGTTTCCCTTGAAACAAAATAAACATCTTTGAGATCGTTTCTCTTGAAATGAATTTTGTCTCATTTGAGCCAATTTCTCATGAAACACCGATCTTTGAGAACGTTTCCCTTAAAAAACAAATTTTGTCTCGGTGGAGACAATTCCCTTTAAACGCCGTCTTTGGGTTGTTTCATTTGAAACGAATTTTGTCTCTTTCGAATCAGTTGCTTTGGAAAAACTTATCTTTGAGTTTATTTCACTTGAAATAAAGCAAATATCTTTGAGATCGTTTCTCTTGAAATGAATTTCGTCTCCCTTGAGACAATTTTTATCAAAATCCAATCTTTGAGTTGGTTTTCTTTGAAACCATTATCCTAGAGATAACCAGCCGTCCTCGTCACGTAGGAACCGTGTTATCACCTTTAGATGGCCAGAACTCTTCATCACGTATGAGCCGTGTCATTCCCCGACCAGATCTCTTCATCACGTATGAGCCGTGTCATTCCCCGACCAGATCTCCTCATCACGTAGGAGCCATGTCAACCATAGATAACCAGCCGTCCTCATCACGTAGGAACCGTGTTATCACCTTTAGATGGCCAGAACTCTTCATCACGTATGAGCCGTGTCATTCCCCGACCAGATGTCCTCATCACGTAGGAACCATGTCACCCTTAGACGACAAGAACTCTTCATCACGTATGAGCAGTGTCGTCCCCAACAACCAATATTATCCAATTTCTATGTATAAATGGAAGAGAACCAGACAAAAACGTGTTGTCTTATCATCTTTGCCCTATTCTTGTTAACACAAGAATGTGCAAAGAGGGGCAGCTGTAGACACCCGTTTTTGTCCGGTTTTTTTTATCGTTATTTTATTATTATTATTATTATTATTTATTATTATTATGTTTATTAATTACATATTACAATTTTTGCAGGCCAAAGGCCCAATCCCGGAGCCCAACAATCAACCCATCAGATTAGGGTTTCAAACCCTAAATCAGATTAGGGTTTCAAACCCTAAATCAGATTAGGGTTTCAAACCCTAAATCAGATTAGGGTTTCAAACCCTAATCCCCTAAATGATCCAGCCGCCGCCGCCAGCAGCAAGTGAACAGCCGCGCCGCCGTCACTGTTCCGGCCCGTCTCGCTCCACTCCGATGGTCCAGCCGCCGTTCCCGCGCCACCATCGTCATCTACAGTAAAAAAATCAATCAAACAGCAACCCCATCAACCCAAATCAGAAAAAATATATATCCAAATTCTAAATAAAAAAATCCCTATAATCCCGAAAATCCGGGATTCAATCCCCCTAAATCAACAACCCATAATTTCCCCTATTCCTAGACCTCATCATCTCAACCAAATGCAGGATTAAAGCACATGCAGTAGAGAAAGGAGGATTGGGGGGTTGAGGTTTGAAAAAACAGAAGGAATCCGAGAAAACAAAAAAAAAATATGAAAAAATAAAAAGAAAAAGGAAAGAAGAGATTACTTTTCGTGATACCTCTGCCGTGGGCTTCGCCGAGACCAAAGCTAGGCCACCGCACCGAAGGTAAACAAAAGGGGTTATCGTTTTTGGTTTAGGGTTGAGTGTTTCAAGGGTTTTGAGCGATTTAAACAGAGGATAGAAGGAGAGTTTAGGGTTTTATTCGTATAACCCCGTGGCCACCGATTCACGGTGGCCGGGGTTTTCTTTTCTATTTCGGCAACAAGAAAGGGGATTGAGGGTCTTTAGGGGTCGGTTGCTCAATAATTGTTCCACTTCTGAGAGTGATGGTACTCACATTCTCCCGTGGGTTTGCTTCAGTCTAGGAGGGAAGCTTGCCGTGTGATTTTAAGAGGCCCACGGTTTGTGCCAATTGATTGATTTGTTTGTCAATTTCTTGTAAGTGTGACTCTGTGCGATTTTAAAATTTTTCTTGGGATTGTGCCAATTGTTCCACGAGCGACTCGAGTGAACTCTTTGGTGGTTGATATGTTACGATGGAGCTAGCCGCAGTTGGTAAGTTTGATTCAGCCTCTGATTTTGCGCATAGCTGAAATTAGGATGATCTTACCACCCTGGATTGTATGTATTTCTATGGGTATTATAGGGCCTTTGGGGAGGTCCCGAAAAATTACCCACGTCATTCACTTGTGCGCTCACTTCTTCTTGTAGTGTTGGGCAACAATCGGTTGGGTGGTTTGGCATCGTACAAATCCCACATACTTTGGTCGATCTGTTTCTTCCTGCAACAAAGGAATTAACAATATTAGTTAATTTATCAATCTTATTTTCCAGTGAAATGGTAATTACCTCGTGAACCCGACAGCTAGGTTCACTCTTGGTGCCAAACTACTGAGAGTTGGTTGTCATCGATGAAATTAACTCTATTTCTTGGTTTGATGTCATGTTGACGAGAGCTCCCCCACTAGAAGTGTCGATCATTTTTATCTCCATGGGAAACAAACCTTCATATAAATATTGTAGAAGTGTCTATTTGGTCAATCCGTGTTGCGGACAGCTCGCACATAGCATCATGAATCACTCCTAGTAGTCGTAAAGTGACTCCTCATTCTTTTGTTTAATTTCTAGGATCTTTCGCCTCAGTTCGCTTGCCTTCGCTGCTGGAAAAAACCTGTTAAGAAAAATCCGATTTGAATCAGCCCAAGTATTTATCGAATTTGGTGGTAAGTAAAATATTCATTCTTTTGCAATGCCAAAAAGAGAAAATAGAAATGTTCGTAATTTAATTTGGTCTTTGGATACTCCTTGAGGTTTCATGCTTGAACAGACCAAATGAAATTCGGCTTGGTGTTGTTGCAGACTTTCGCTAGGAAGACCGTGAAAGGTCGAAAGTAAATGTATCAAAACCGTCTTGAGTTTAAACTGTATTTCTCCTTGAGGGAAATCGATGTAAAGTGGTTGTTGTACCGCAGGAGCTGTAGCTAGTTCTCGGATAGTTTGATCACCCATTGGTTTTGGGTGTTGTACGTTGTGTGACGAATCTGCAATGGATATGTTATCGGTTTCGATTGAGTTGGTGGATTGCGAAGAATTTGTTGATTCCTCGTATGTGGCATCAGTTGTATCTTTGGAACTTGCTTGTTCTTGTCATTTCTTTCTTTTCTCCCGAAGTGTTTGACCGTGAATTCGTCTCACTCGTGCTTCGATTTCTAGATCAAATTCTTCTAATGTGCCAGTAATCTTCTTGGTCATAAATCAAAAACAAGAAAATTAAATCAATAATTCTTCCAAATCCCCGGCAACGACTCCAATTTTGTCACGCGTCGTTATTATGTCAAAATAAATAGCCTTAATATCAATAAAATAAAAAAGAATAAGTAGAATAGTGAGAGTAAGGGTCGATCCATAGAGACTAAGAGTTTGATGATTTCATCGCTTTTGATCTTACTTCAGGCGTGATTTGTAAAAGAAATTAGAGGTGAGATTTTGAAGAGTTGAAGTGAAGAAATAAAAATGATTGAAATAAAATAAAATAGTATACAAGGACCAACCCCTGTAACTTATTTTTTTCTCAAATGAATCGATAATCTAAAATCAATTTTCAGATCTCAACTCTTTGTGAGTTAATAGCAACAATCGCTTATTAATTCAACGCTTTTGAATTCTGGAAAAACCCGACTCGGATTTTATCGTCTCAATTGAGAATCTAACCCGATTTCAATTTCCCTTAGCGGACCGCCGCTAAGTGTGTTCATAGGAAGTCGAATGTGCCACAAGCCGATCCTTCCTCCCAACTATTAATCGAAACCTAAATTCAATTCCAACGTGCACTTTCTGAAATGAAATCACTTTGATTGTAAAAAGATGGTCGATTACCGATCCTTGATTTCTAAAAGCTGGAAATGTAACCCTTAAGGGTATGAAGCGCTTTTCGATCCTCACGACTTAGAATCGAGTAATTGCTTTAGCATTTGGCTATGAAAAACTTAGTTAAGCATGATTGAATTCAAGTTTAGTATTTTAAGAAAGTAAACTAAAAACTTGAAAATGGAAAAAAACTTTTATAAAAACTTAAAGAAATAAACAATAGTTGAATGAATTCTGAATGAAGACATTGATGATTAGAGGCTTACCCCAATGGGGTATTTATAGTCCTCAAAAAAACCTAAAAGATAACATTTAAAACTAAAAAGATAATTCCTAAAATAAAAATAAAATAAATCCTAATTTGAATTCAAAAATCCGACTGAGTCTTTGATCTTCACGCCACTGCTAACTGGATCTTCTAGAAGCTACTGATTGGGCCTTCTAGAAGTTTTTGACTGAGCGCCATGTCACCTACCACGTCATCACCCGTCATCTGCCACATCAGCTGTTGACTAGATGCCATGTCGGGTGTGTCATGCCCCAAGTCGTGCCCACTAATCCGGCCATGAATCCAGAAAAATAAAAAATTATACCATTTCCTAATCAATGAGTAATTAATCATAAAATAATATATAACTTAAACACTAATCAGTGACCATGTGTCGATTACATATAATCCCCATGAACACATCCTATGTATGATCATCGGCTACCACATGTTGGTACATGTGATCTCATTCAATATCAATGTTGTTACATATAATCAGTCTACACTATCATTTCCTAGGACGTCTAATCAATATTAATGTCACGACAACTCACACCGAACAGAAACACCATAAATAATCATATAATAGAATACGAGGACAATAACATATTTTTCTTTTAAAAAAAATCAGATCAATACCATCAGAACCACCATCTTACTATCATCTTATCGTTCACTTTACCAATCAATAATTTTCATGACACGTTAAGGAGAACTCTATCCATTCTTCTTTTAGCTATGCTTTTTTTTTTAATTAAATGTTGATAATTTACTTTTGAGGGAGGGATATTACTAATCTATACTTGAGAGAAGCCGAAGGGTATGTTTCTGTATCTAGAATGCTCATTCTTTTCTGCAATTTTTTCGTGTAGCTCCCGAATCTTCACAAATTGTTGTCAGATATTTTGGCTTTGTTAATAGTATCTTACCATCTATAAGTTGTTTGTGCATGTTGATGGAAATCTATGATCATTTTTTAGGAACATAGCTTTTTTTCATTGAAGGTCTGAGGGTTCAGAAGGGAATTTAATATAATGGCTATAACAATCTGAAATTTCTAGTTCCGCAGACATTATTCTCCTGGATCATAAATTGTTTTGTTATTGATAGCTGCTTGGAATGCTTACTAATTGGCTCTTCCCTACATTGATTACTGGTTTGAGTTTAATGAGATGCTTATTTTCAGGACATTGAATCAGTAATTAAGGGAAAATTTGATGCTGTCCTCGACACCATTGGTGTGCCCGAGACGGAAAGAATCGGCACCAATCTTTTGAATAGAGGCGGGCACTATATGACACTTCAGGTAAGAGGTGGAACCTCATAATAATTGTTACTCTCAGAAGAGCAATCTCTTCTTCAAACCCTTTCTTGTTCATTTTTATGGCTACACAACAAGAATTACGGCTCTTTGAATCGCTGGAGTTCGCCGCCTGGATTTTTATCCTAGCCTGGTGCAAACCCTTTAAGAGCCTGTAGACACCCGTTTTTGTCCGGGTTTTTTTTATCGTTATTTTATTATTATTATTATTATTATGTTTATTAATTACATATTACAATTTTTGCAGGCCAAAGGCCCAATCCCGGAGCCCAACAATCAACCCATCAGATTAGGGTTTCAAACCCTAAATCAGATTAGGGTTTCAAACCCTAAATCAGATTAGGGTTTCAAACCCTAAATCAGATTAGGGTTTCAAACCCTAATCCCCTAAATGATCCAGCCGCCGCCGCCAGCAGCAAGTGAACAGCCGCGCCGCCGTCACTGTTCCGGCCCGTCTCGCTCCACTCCGATGGTCCAGCCGCCGTTCCCGCGCCACCATCGTCATCTACAGTAAAAAAATCAATCAAACAGCAACCCCATCAACCCAAATCAGAAAAAATATATATCCAAATTCTAAATAAAAAATCCCTATAATCCCGAAAATCCGGGATTCAATCACCCTAAATCAACAACCCATAATTTCCCCTATTCCTAGACCTCATCATCTCAACCAAATGCAGGATTAAAGCACATGCAGTAGAGAAAGGAGGGATTGGGGGGTTGAGGTTTGAAAAAACAGAAGGAATCCGAGAAAACAAAAAAAAATATGAAAAAATAAAAAGAAAAAGGAAAGAAGAGATTACTTTTCGTGATACCTCTGCCGTGGGCTTCGCCGAGACCAAAGCTAGGCCACCGCACCGAAGGTAAACAAAAGGGGTTATCGTTTTTGGTTTAGGGTTGAGTGTTTCAAGGGTTTTGAGCGATTTAAACAGAGGATAGAAGGAGAGTTTAGGGTTTTATTCGTATAACCCCGTGGCCATCGATTCACGGTGGCCGGGGTTTTCTTTTCTCTTTCGGCAACAAGAAAGGGGATTGAGGGTCTTTAGGGGTCGGTTTTGCTCCCCATGGCCACCGATACGGTGGCCGGGGAGCCTCTGTTTGGTTGTTGCGGCGAGGGAGAAAGGAGAGTAGAGAAAGGGAAAGGAAAGGAGGCTGAGAGAGGGGTGAAAATGATTTAGGGTTCGGTTAATAACCCTAAAATGGGATTATATCCCAGTTTCAAAAACGACGCCGTTTAGAGGTTTCCGTGTTTTCATATTAAGGGGTAAACTACTCTTTTGGTCCCTGTTACTTTGTAACCGCACGATTTGGCCATGGAATGAAGTTTATATTATTTCAATTTGAGCCTTTATCTTTTCATTTTTATATTTTAGTCACTATCCTAGGTTATAACATTTTTGTTTATATTTGGTTCTGGTTTCAGTATTTATAAATGTTACATCTTCGCCACTGATTTAATATTTCATGTATGTTTCTTTGATATTCGAATCTGGCCATCACATTTATAAATATTTTATTTTAGTCCTATTAATGTATGTTATGTCATTTTTGTGGATATTTGACTTTGGTCCCCATGTTTGTAATAGTTTCATTTTAGTCACTAATTTCGTGTGTTGTGTATTTTTGTGAATGTTTGACTTTGGACAGAATATTTATGTATTTTTACATTTTAGTCACTGTTGGGTATTTGGTTTAATTATTGCTCAGTCCCTCATGCTATATATCATACTATTTGTTTATGTTCGATTCTGGTTTTAATATTTACAAATGTTTCATTTCAGTCACTGAATGTTACCTTTCTTTATTTTAGTTAGTATTTTTAATTTACTTTGTTTACATTATGGTCAATGTTTTAGTATAAATACTTTAGGTAAATTTATTGTTTGCCCTTACGAATTTATGTTTTAATTTGTTTTAGTCCCTTAATTACTTATTTTTGTATTTTATTTTAGTTTGTAATGTTTATTTATTTTTATTTTAGTCCTATTAATGTATGTTATGTCATTTTTGTGGATATTTGATTTTGGTTCCAATGTTTGTAATAGTTTCATTTTAGTCACTAATTTCGTGTGTTGTGTATTTTTGTGGATGTTCGAATTTGGCCATGATATTTATGTTTCTTATATTTTAGCCACTGTTTGGTATTTGGTATAATTACTGTTTGAATCTTTAAGTTTCTGTTTATTCTAAAATTGACCACTGATTTTGTTCTGTTTTATTGTAGCCATTGATTAATCTAGTTTCTTTATTTTATGTTTCTGATATTGTAGTTTCAATTTACACAGTTTAGTCACTTGTCTATAAAGCTTAGTTATTTTATTTTATTTGCGTTATGGTTTGCCATGTTTGCATGTTTACATTTTAACCCATGTTATATTATTGCACTCATATTTTACTTTGGCCACAATGTTTGTATTAGTTTCATTTTAGTCATTGATTTTTGTATGTTGTATATTTTGGCTGATGTTCAAATTGACTCTAAGATTTGTAAATCTGTTTATTTTAGTCACTAGTTTGCATTCAGTTTAATTACTATTTTAGTCCCTACGTTTCTGTTTTGCTATTTTAGTCTTTTAATTTTCTATTTTTCTGTTTTAGCCCTTTAATTTATTATTACCATGTTAGTCATTGTAATTATTAAATACTTACTTTTTGGCCATTATATTTTGGGTTGTAACATTCTTTTAATCCCCTATGTATGTACATTTTTCATGTTATGTATTTATTTGTACCATATGTAATTAAATATGTTTGATTTTATTTGTTGTAAATATTTATTTCACATATTTCTATTTCTATTTATTTCCATTTTTCTTTATTTAAATATTGTCCAAATACTTGTAAGTACACGTATGCGTAGAATGAGCGTGGAAAGTATCACTTGGTCGAAGTGGTGCGATCCGATACGGCATTTTAACGACATAGGAACTTGCAACAAGTCGATTATATTTCACTAATTAATTTGTGCAAATGATGCAATGTGTGTTATATTAAATAGTAATTTATTTTATTTTATGTAAATGTCAATTTCAAATTTTGCATTTGTATTCAATTCACATTTTAGTTAATCAATTTATTTTGTTGTATGCAAACATCAATTTTATTTATATTCGATTCACATTTTATCAAGAGGGAAATATTCTTTATGGATGAGAAATAGTCGAGTTAGCTTTCCCGATGGAGGATTGCTAATTTCGAGATTTCTTTTCGAGTTAAAGAATTTTCTCTAATTATTTAATTCGAAGCAAATTAATCAACGTTCGATAAATAGATCATATTTTAACTTTATATTTGATTTATAATTTCCACCATTTACAACGATGTGTAAGCGACACAGTACCAGTTTTGGGCGTTGTGGGGGTGTTTACCCTTCCCCGCACGTAACCGACTCCCGAATCCATTTAAATGAATCTTTGGTAACGCAGACCGAATCTTGTCTTAAAAAATGATTTTTCTTAAAATTGTTTTAAAAGACGTTTTTAGGTATTCGACCTACCTAACCCAAAGGTTGATGGCGACTCTTTTTAATTTTATTCAAATCAATTCAAAATCACCCACATTTTTTTTTTCCAAATTAAAGTCATAATTGTTTTAAAAATAATATTTAATTATTTTAAAAAAAATGGTTATGACAGAGCCTATACCGGCTTTGCTAGCAGCGAACTTAGTTTTATGATTTCTGCAATGTAATTATCAAACGTTTAGCTGTCTATTACTCCATCGTTGTAGGGAGAAGCAGCAGCGCTGAGCGACAGGTATGGACTACCAATCGGGCTGCCTGTGGCTACAGCTGTGTTATGCAAGAAAAGGATTCAATACAAATCTTCTCACAGAATAGGTGCATTGTTTATTTGTCTTCTTACCCTCAATAAAGATGCCTGTGTTGCCCCGTAACAGAAATATCGCCCTACGGTCCACGAAAGACATTTCAACGCATGTTGTCTTATACATCTTTCCTGCATTTTGCCATTTTAAACATGTATACCGGTGAAAGACCAGTATCCTGAGATTTTCTTCTTCAAGGTTTTGATGTCGTGTGCTAATAGTTTGAAGATTTCAACAAATCCATGCCATGAAATGCCGCATTTTCCAAGTATAGATTCGTATCCCATGACATTAATGATCTGCTGCCGAATCTTTTGATCACTTGGTGTTTTGTAGAATATTCATGGATATACATGAGAGCCGACTCGGAAGGTTTGCACGAGATACGCAGATTGTCGGAATCCGGGAAGCTGAATATACCGGTCGAGAAAACATTTCCGATAACTCAAGTAAGAGAGGCTCATGAAGCTGAAGATAAGAAAGTAATCCTTGGTAAAATAGTGCTGGAACTTGACTAAAGCTGTATATAACGTCGGAATCTGTAAAATCTCGAGCATAACCCTTTATTATTTATTATAATCATTTTCCTGAAATTTTATAGTTGAACAGTTGGGATCATAAAATGAGAATTCAAATTTGGTGCTTTATTGAACCATCTAAATTTGTTTTATGTTGATCACTAGGGCTTGGACTGCCGAGCCATGGTTCAGACATCAAACCGAGTGATCACGAATCATGGGTCCAGTCCAATCACCTATAAGGTGTCTAATAAGCCCAAAGTACTTATCCCTGGCATAGATCGTAGCCCAAACAAGCTCCGCTTCCCAACTCATCACCGTCTTGTAATGGTAGCAACGAGTGACTCAAGCTTAGAACTTTTAAAACTATAAATTTGTAACATTTAAGTATAAGATTTTCTCTGTGTCCAAATCTGTAACATTTCTCACCATGCATAGACATAGACACTAGTAGATTCCCCATGTGTCCAAATCCCATATACTTTTGGATCAAAATCTTGAAATATCAATTATGAACCAATATATTAGTAGCATTACAGTTGTCTCCACAACATTGAATTAGGGCTTGGTTTAGAATGCCAAATCATCTACTTTAACCCTAATTTTCTTTTAAATTTTTTATTGGAAGGAATCTTACCAGCCTTTAAGCACCCAATATGGTTCTTTTGTCTCTATGTAATTGATTTGGTCAAAACCCCGAACACTCCTTTTTAAGAAAAACGCTTAGACCCTCATGAGTTTTGGCAGGCTTAATTAATTAACTAGAAGCTATAAATGACACGTGGGTAGCCCCACAGAACAAAGGCGTTGACGTGGCAAATAGGGGGTTGGCTGAATTGGTTGGAAAACTGGGGTGGTCCTTCCCACACCAAATGGGAGCTTTTAGACGTTATGTTAAATTTTCGGGTAAACTACAGGTTTAATACTTAAACTATTAATTTTAGTCCGTTTTAGTATTTAAACTTTCAGTTTTTGTAAAACCATACCTAATGTTTAGCTTTTATTTCATTTTAGTACCCGTTCAAAATTTAACTTTATGTTTTGAAAAATATTGAAAGTTTAAGAACTAAAACGGATCAAAACTGATTATTTTGGTACTAAAATGAAACAAAAACGAACTTTTGGTATGGTTTTGAAAAAAATGCGTAATTTATCCTAATTTGTTTTTTAAAACTCACGCGCTGCTCAAGTGCGAGTCTCGATGGAGAGCGTGGGGAGAGGTCCCTCTTCTGATTCTTTCAGCAGCTCATGGTTTTCGTACCCCCAAGTTCTTTTTTTTTTCCTTGATTTTTGTCCACGCGCCTCCCAATCATTATACATGTAACAACATGAATTCTTTTGGAAAAGAATTTTGGTCCTTAATTGATGTGATAAAACCCAGAGAATTACAATGCATTCGGTAGGGTTAAAGAAAGTCATGCACAGACAACAGGAAGGCGAGTGGGTGAAAAATGCTACTCCGTGTAGTTTAATTGAATGGCATGCATTCATCATTTTCATCCCAGCTCAGCCCACGTGCACATCTTCTCTTCATTTTCATTTATATCATAAAAATTCCACGAATGATAGTACCCCTTTATGGTTTCAACCCCATGTGCACCCACATAATTTCTGACTGGGGAGGGCAATTTAATTCGAATTTGGTAGGTTCTTATTCGATCTGATTTGATAAGGAAAAAATCGAATTTGGATCGTATCTGGTCGAATCTTTTAAGTGGGCGATCGGATCGGGTCTGTTTAAGATGGAGATGAAAAAAATGTATTCGACTCGATCCGAGAATAATAACGTAATTTCTTTAAATATTTATTATTTTTAATTAAATCTTAACTTATACATGTCGAGTCTGATCGGATCGAATCTATACTCTAAAAAATGGCGTCCGTCTGTCGACAAAAACCCAACCTTTGCCATCCCCAATTCCCACCATTGCCACTTCTGTTTTCACCGACTCCACACCAGAAAACGGCTACCTTCACTGTGAGTGTGTGGAGTGGAAGGAAGAGGTGGGCACACAGCACATGCACGTTGATTCATATTTCCAATGTGTGTGTATATATATATATATATATATATAAGTTTAAGTTTAATAGATGAGGAAAAGCATTGAGATAATTCTTTTCGAAACAGTATCAAAATTGTTATCAATATTTGATAACACGGGAAGCATGGATGGATCCACGAGACTGATAAGATGTTCGTAACACGACATTTTAAAATTATAATATTGTGACACGTATTTTAATTAATTAAATTCATTGTACTAATAATATTATAATTTGATTTGATTTGTTCAGAGATTATTACGTATGTTGTATCTAATGATTCTTCTTTTAATAATACAAGGCTGGGTCTTTCTCTTACAAGTCTTAGAAGAGACTTTTAACGAGGCTCGTTTCCTTTTAATATATATATTTGACATGAAATGATATATAATGACATAAAACAGTAAGACAAATACGTTCAATTATTCTTTTCATAGACTGCAATATGAAGTGAATTGTTAATTAATACTCAACTGAGACTGAATCAAGATTCCAACCACATCAAAACATTTTTTCATAATTACCTTCTATTCCCATATTCTTCTTTGAAAAATAAATATATATAAAACATTTATTATTTTTGATAAATTAAAAAAAATATTCTATCAAGTGATGACACATATCACTACATAAATAAAAAATTAAATTATTAAATAGAAATTAAAATCAAATTAAATGAATATGTAAAAGATAAGGACTAAATGTGTAAATATATTATTTTTAAATGTTATGTTAATTTTTTGGTTAAATATTAACGACATGTAACTTAATGTTATTGAAAATGTTTAAATAAGTAAATGGTATTGAACAAAAATTAAGAATCAATAATAAAATAAAATCCTCAACAATTAATTGGTCAGGGATGTAAGTTACGATAAAAATATTTAGGCTTATATTATAAATAGGATTAATTATAAAATAAATATTTAAATTATAGTGTTTTTTATAAATAGGTGTTTAATTTTTTTTAATAATTCAAGTGTTTAATGTTACAAATGTTATCACTTAGGTGTCCGGACCTTAACTACCATTAATTTTCTTCGTTAAGTGACACGAGTGATATTTTGGTAATTTTTTTTAAATAAATATTATAATATTTGTAAAAGCTTTAATTTCTCTTAAATTTAAAAAAAACTAAATCCTTAAAAATCATAAATCTCTAATCCTAACGACCGTCGTAGCCTTTTTTGGCCACGATTAATCATCGAATTGTGTGAGGTCACGATTTTTAACCTAGGTTCGCAGGGTACAAAATGTTGATCAGTTGTCGATTAATCGCGATTTCATAAGATTATTAATCGTTGTATGAGGTGAGGTCGGGTGAAATTTCATCAACAATAAAGGACGACGACCGACATGAGTTTATAGTTTGAAATAAGGATTTTCAAAGTTTTAGGCTATTTTGAAATTTTTATGTGTTTTTCTAAAATAACTTTAATTCTTTTAATTTTAAATATTTTTTAATTACCAAAATGTGACATGTGTCACTTAAAAGGAGAAAATTAACAATGTCTATGACCTGAGCATCTAAAGTGGTGAATTTTGTAACATTAGACATGAATCATTAAAAAAAAGTTAGGGCACCTATTTGTGAAAAGCATTATACTTTGGACTTATTTTATAACTAAGCCTTAGAAATAAGTATCTAAAGTATACTTTCTTTCATTTTTCTTTCATTTAAGTATCTATTTTTTGTCAAAATAAGTACCTAAATTTATATTTTTGTCAAAATAAATACATAAATTTATATTTTTGTCAAAATAGGTACCTAAAGTATTTTGGTCAAAATAGGTACCTAAAGTATTCAATTTTTTTCATCCAAGTTATAGAAAAGTTGACATGTGATACTAGTTAAATAATACTTAGTACTTAAATGGAAAAATTGAATACTTTATATACCTATTTTGACTAAAAAGATAAGTTTAAATACTTATTTTGAAAAAATATTTTAAATAAAATATATATCTTAAATAATTTTTTTGATATAAGTTAAATATTTATTCATATTGTACGAGTTTATATGTACATGAATAATATTTATTGAGTTATTGACTGATGCATAAATATAATTAAAACTATTCTTTATCATTTAAATTTTAAACTTTAAAAATAAAAAATCATAAAAAATATAAAATTATCTATTTTATTTCCATTGACAAATAAATTATCTATTTAAAAATTCCATAGGATTGACCAATCCTTAAGGTAACGTTGTAGATGTGGAGAGTACCAAACTTTGTTGAGACTTGACTTCAGTTCACTCTCAGCCCACCATTTGTTGCTTTGGTCCCCTTTTAGTAGGGATACAACGGGTCGGGTTCGGGTCGGGTATTGGTCTCCCGTCCCCGTTTAAAAAATTCATACATGTTCCCACTTAAAAAATCATGGGGATTTAAACGGGGATCCCCATCGAGTAATCGGAGAAAATTACGAGGAAACGAGTATTCTCGTTTAGCATAAACGATTATTTAAACGGATATCGGGCCGAGTATATATATATATTTTAATTTAAATTAAATTCATTAATAATATATATATATATATATATAATTATTTTTAATATTTATCGGGCCGGGTAATCGGGGCGGAGATTATCAAACTCGTCCCCATCTCCGTTTAGCATAAACGATTTTCCCTGTCCCCGTCCCCATTTAACATAAACGGTTTTTTTCCATTCCTGTTTAATTCGATTTTCAATTTTCCTCGTCGGGTTCTAATTTTTTTTGCCACCCTTACCTTTTAGTGACCTAAAACAACAAACTTCCCCCAAAAGATTTTCCCTAGAAAAATTTAAGGCTAATATTGTCATTTCACCTAAAAAAGAGAAAAAGAAAAGAGTTAATTACATTATATATCCCCAAACTATGACATTGATTTCAAATTAGTCCTTAAACTTTTAAGTATTTCAATTTCATCCCAAAACTATAGCTCTCATTCTAAATTAGTCCTTAAACTTTTAAATATTCCAATTTCATCCCCAAACTATGAATATCATCCTAAATCAGTCCCAAAAAATTTTCATCTTCAATTTTATCCCCAACTTCATCCAAATATGTAATCCACATCAACCATAGTTTAACCTAATTTTTTTTCTTCAAACATATAATAATATAATTTGGTCTAACGATTTTATTAACAAGAGATGTAATTAATATATACGTATAATTTAGGGTTAAATTGAAATGTTCAAAAAGTTTGACCAATTTAGAATGAAAATCATAGTTTGTGGATGAAAATGAAATGTTAAAAGTTTGAGGACTAATTTAGATTGATAGCCATAGTTTAGAGATGAAATTAAAATATTTAAAAGTTTAGAGATCAATTTAGAATAAGGGTCATAGATTGGGATGTATGATGCAATTAACTCAAGGAAAAGAGAAAAGAACATGCTAACACCCATGCTCCCCATCGGAACCAGAAAGTAAAGCAAGCTTACACTTTGCTAAAGACAAAACACCAGTTTCGTCCTCTTCATAAATAAAACCCTTCTCTCTCTCTCATATTAACCCTTCAATCATCACTCAACCATCGAACAAAGACCCCATTATTCTCCTCATGTTCATCCATTTACTAGACTAGACTATCCACAAACCAAACATCTCTCTCAAAAACGTTTCTTTTTTAGGTTTGCTCTTCTTGCTATGTAAATGGTCTTATCAAAGCAGTAAAAATAATGGATCTTGAGAGACCCCATCGAAGTAATAGCATCAAAAACAGTAGCAGCAGCAACGCAACAAGCGAGCTCTTCATTTGTTTCTCATCACGTCTTTCTTCATCTTCAATGAAGCTCCCTTCAAAATCAATCCTTAGTCCCGGTCGTACAAGGGAGCCTTCACAAATCTCTCTCTCTTCATCGCTTACCAGGAGATTGAAAACGAACGGTAGCATGAAAGGTGGCCAAGCTTCACCGATGTTCCCGACCAACGGCAAGAAGCGAGGGTGTGCTTTTGAGAACCCTGAACCTTCTTCCCCCAAGGTTACTTGCATAGGTCAGGTTAGGGTCAAGACAAAGAAACAAGGCAAAAAGTTTAGAGCTTGCGGATCTACGAGAAGAGGGGAAGTTAGTTTCAGGAAAGTGGAGGATGTCAACAATGGAGGTCTTGATGCAAGTAGCTGTCAAGGTCATGTTTTGAGCAGCAATAAGAAATGGGTGCAATTTCCGATGACCATTTGTGAAGCGTTGAGGGCGTTTGGGACTGAGTTCAACTGCTTCTTGCCTTGTAGGTCTTCTTGCATGGCTAACCATAGGGACAAAGAGGAGAAAGCAAGAGGGTCCGGTGGGGGTTCTTGTGGGGCTGTTTGTGCAAGGTGGTTGGTGGCTGTGCAAGAAGGGGAAGGGGAAGGGAAAGGGAGGGAGATTGAGTTGGTGGTCGGCGGTGGGGAAGATGATGAGAGAAGTGAAAGTGGTCAAAGGAGGCATGTTTTTGAGGATATTGTAACAAGTGATTCTGGTAATAAAAATGTTGGTGATGAAGATGAGAAAGGAGGAGAAGCGGCAAGGGTGAGTATTTGTATACCACCCAAGAATGCTTTGTTGTTGATGAGGTGTAGATCTGATCCTGTTAAAATGGCTGCTCTTGCTAGTAAGTTCTGGGAAACTCCATTGCCAAAAGATAAAGAACACCAACAAGAAGATGAACAAGAGGAGCAAGAAGAAGAAGAAGCTGGAAATGGAAGTGATGAGAAAGATAAAGAACAACAAGATGAACAAGAGGAGCAAGAAGAAGAAGCTGGAAATGGAAGTGAAGAGAAAGAGGACCTAGAGGGTGATGCTGTGGAAGTGGAAAAAGAGGAAAGCAAAGTTGAATCTTTTGAGGAAGCAATTGAACACCAAGAAGCTAGTGAAGTTAGTGAAATGTTTGTTTCTTGTGCAGCAACCGAGGAACAAGAAATCACAGAAACTGAGGCTGAAACAGAGGCAGAATCTGCTTTGGCAAGGGATGGAACTGATGAAGTAGAAGAAGAAATTACGGGAACAAACTCAAAAGAAGAAACAATTATAGAATGTCAACATCAAGAAGAAGAAACTGAAGTAAAAGAGAACCAGGAAGAATCAAAAGAAGAAACTTTACCCCAAGTTTCATTTGAACTTGACAAGCTTAATGTTGAAGAGCTGCAAGCAAATGAAAGTACAAGTGTTGAAACAGAGGAAGAGGGTTCAACTTCAACCGTGGAGGATGAAGAAACAGAGACGACCCACGAAAGATCCGAATCCGAATACCCGGAAATGAAAGAACCGGACCCGGAAATTGAGTCAAAGGAAGGTCAAGAGAAGATATTGCCAGATTGTTTACTGTTAATGATGTGTGAGCCAAAGCTGTCAATGGAGTTATCCAAGGAGACTTGGGTGTGTAGCACGGATTTTATCAGGTGTGTACCGGAGAAGAAAAAGAATCACCAACAGCAACAGCAGAAATCAGAAGTCAAACAAAAGCACAGTCGAGATCAGTCCAAAGAAAGGAACAGCATTGACCGTAATCCTGCTCCTATTTTGTTACATCCTCCTAGGTCTTCTTGCTCTTTCCCAGTAGCTCCACCGATGGTTACGGCGGCAGCAGGCGGCGGCTGGACTACGATTGATAAGAAGCTTGTTGGGGGTAAAGGGTACGAGTCGTTTATTCTCACGCGCTGTAAGTCGGAGCCAAGGAGGTCCTCCTCTAAGCTTGCGCCAGATGCTTGCTTTTGGAATAATATGAAGCTTGAGCCGGCTGCACTCGGAGTTGGTGCGGCTGGAGTTGGTTTTTGATTAACCGAGTTTTATGAGATCAGTAAAAAAAAAGTCTTTGGGGTTACTTTCTCTGTTTTCTTCCCTGTTTTAGATGCAGTAAAACTGTAAAATCTGTAGTTTTGTACAACAGTTATATTTTACTCGTGTATTTTTTCACTTTGGATGAATATGTGACATGGTGATAATGATGGCTGGAAGGGAAAGCAATAGAGTGACAAAGGATCCAACGAAGATCAATTTTGAGCCGTTAGATTGGTTTGATGGGTCACACAATGAAAAATAAATGGTCTGAATGATTTGATGCGACATGCGAACAAAATTATTGAAGATATGATGTCTTTGGTTGGGTTAGGATGTTTTCAAAGGCTCCAAATAATTTGGGGTCCCAGTCCCCAATGGGTTCAATTTCATTCCCCTCTCTCTCTCTCTATATATAAACACATACTAAGAGAGTCCAAATTTCAATCTGAAAAAACATTATATGAGAAGATAACTTGGAATATAGATTATCTAAGGTATAAATTTCAACAGATGCCATTGCATCATAGTTGAGCGGAGTTTTGGATTAGCATGCAAATTGCAATGTCATCACCGGGTTTTTCTTCAATATGGTTTCCCACTTAATGTATTTCTGTGACCAAATTGAAGAATTGGTAAACATTAAAAAGCAGCACAAAAGAGAAGACTAACATTACAGACAAAAGTTAGTGTAGTGGAGGCTTTTATGGAAAAGGAAAACATTTTTTCTCTTTGATTTTATGAGCAAAAAGAGCACAGACATGGAAAATGCTGATGCAATACACTGTAAAAATGTGTTTCTTTTGCAGATACGATCATGGATCGGATCCTAGGCTTTGTTTTTCCTACTTTACTGCCTTTCATCATTTTAAGTGATTCTACTAATCTATGTTACAAGCTCCAATTATCTCTCAATCATCCAATAAACGATCATTTCAAGGTTAAAGCACCTGGCAGGTCCATCTACATAGGAACCAATTCAAATTAGTCCCTTTACTATTAAATGGATCAACTTTGTCCTGCTGAGACAATAAATGTCATTTTCTTTAAACAATCAATGTTAACTCTATTAAAAAAATTTCATAGTTCCTTTTACTAGTACAAGGACTAATTTGATCCAGGACTGTTCTGAACCAGTGCCTAATATAGAGGGTCTGGCCACGTAGTTTCACCTAATTTTCAATTATCAACACAATTGGATCAGTCAAATTATTTTTGAATAGCAATGTCATAATACATCTCAAGTTCCCAAAGACATTCAACAGCATATTGATCATAGCTCGTAATCAGTTCACAACCATTAATTTTCAGTTTCCAACGATCTCTTGATTATCATTGTTGTTTCTAGTATAGTTTAGCACACATTATTGTATTGGACAAAGGCACAAAGCAACCCTTAATTAACAGAAACTAAGCTGCATAAGATAATAGACAGGTACATTAAGCACCTGTAACCTGCATTATCGTATTATATATAGAGAAGTTATATTTTGCAGCCCTTAAATATTCCCTACATTACATTCTTCAAATTCATTGTCATCAAATCGATCATAAGAACAGAATAAGAGATTAGACAGCAAGAAAGTAACTTGGAAGAAATTCTATCCCCAAGCAAAGATTGAAACATATCAAAGGGAGCATCAAGGAGAAAAATGGGGGGAAGTGCTTACCCCCAAAAGCCTACTCAATCTATAGAGAGGATGTAGACATCAAATTTTTGCTCCGCCCTTCCTCCGTCTCGATATCAAAGAAGTCCTGAAGTGCAATCATGTTAATGGCGCTCGACTTCAAGCTTTTGATTGCTTCAGCACTTGCCAAGGCTCCATCAACGGTTGTTATTATAGGAACCTTGTAAGCAAGGGCCATTCTCCTCAATTCCCGACCATCAATCTGATCAAGTGCATCAAAAGAGCTCGTGATAACCATCAACTGGATTTGTCCATTTGCAATCATATCACCAGCATGTGGCCGCCCTTCGTGCAATTTCAGCACTCGTTCAACTGGGATACCTTTTAGTTCAAGAAAGTGAGCTGTCCCGGATGTTGAAACGATATGGAATCCCAGCCCCAAGAAAGCTTTTGCGATTCTTTCAAGATAGGGCTTTGTCAAGTCATTTAAGCTGAGGAAAATTGTGCCAGAAAATGGTAGCCTCTGCCCAGCAGCAATCTGAGCTTTTGCAAATGCTATTGCAAACTCAAAGTCAATGCCCATCACCTCACCGGTACTTCTCATTTCAGGACCCAGCAACACATCACAGCCTTGGAACTTCTCAAATGGCAGAACAGCTTCCTTAACTGACACATGTTTTGGAGTCACCTCTTCCGTAAAATCTAGATCATTAAGTGACTTTCCCGACATAACAAGAGCAGCATATTTAGCAAGTGGGTGCCCAATTGCCTTGGAAACAAATGGCATGGTACGTGAAGCACGGGGATTTGCTTCAAGTAAGAAAACATCAGTGGAAGCTGTGATTGCATACTGACAGTTCATGAGTCCGCAGACATTTAGCCTCTTAGCCAGTTTTGTAGTCCATGACCTTATAGTGTCTAAGCAAGAAGATGCGATGGTTTGCGTGGGAATTGAACAGGCAGAGTCACCAGAATGGACCCCAGCCTGCTCAATGTGCTCCATTATGCCTCCAATCACCACATTACCATGTGAATCAAGCAAGTGCGTCGACATCAATCTCGATTGCATCAGATAAGTACTTGTGTATCAGTACGGGCCGCTCTGGGTCCACCTCAACAGCATTCTCTAGATATGTCAAGCTTTTCATCATTATATACAATCTCCATTGCTCGGCCACCCAATACATATGAAGGTCGGACGACTACAGGGTAACCTATATCTTTAGCAATGGCAAGAGCATCGTCTTCACTTTGCAATCCCTCCTTTTGGCTGCTCAATCTTTAACTCCTTCAGGATTGCATTGAACCTCTCTCTGTCCTCAGCTGCATCGATGGAATCTGGAGATGTACCCCATATGTGAACATGTCCAGCTCCGCTGGCAGATAAAGGCTGATGCTTATCTAAGCAATTCTGGATAGGTAGAGCCAGCTTAAGCGGTGTTTGACCTCCAAACTGGACAATGATGCCATCAGGTTTTTCTAAATCAATTACGTTTAGAACATCTTCAACTGTCAGGGGCTCAAAGTAAAGACGATCACTGGTATCATAATCAGTGGATACAGTTTCGGGATTTGAATTCATCATGATTGTTTCAAATCCAGCTACCTGCAAAGAGGAAAATCACGAAAAAGAGATTGGACAGAAAAAATCAGTAAATTTATCAAAACACTGAAATCTCCATAAATAGCTTCAGATTATTGAATGTATGGAAGCATAAACAGGAAACAGCGAATGCAAACCTGAAGCATATGATGTATGGCACCAGCAGTAGTCAAACTCAATCCCCTGACCAATACGATTCGGTCCACCACCCAAAATCAGAACCTTCTTCTTTACGGTAGGAGCTGATTCACACTCGAAATCGTAAGAGGAGTACATATAAGGAGTGTTGGCCTCAAACTCTGCAGCACAGGTATCAACCCTCTTATATGCCGGAACAACTCCCAAAGATATCTGCCTTTCCGGACTTCTTCCTCTGAGGACTTAGTAGCAAAGGCTATCTGCTTATCACTGAAGCCTCTCTTTTTAACTTAATAAAATTCATCCTTTGTCAGATCAGACAAACTTCGGGTCAAAAGATACTGCTCCACATCAACTAATTCTTTGAATTGAGTCAGAAACCATTTGTCAATGAAACTCAGATCTTATATTTCATCTACTTTCATCCCCTTCTTCATTGCAGCATACACAGCATAGATTCGTTCTGGGCTGGGGACTCTGAGACTATACTTCAATTGATCCCAATCCCAGCCAAGCTCTTTAATGTCGGCACATCCCCATCCAGAGTAGCCGCATTCCAGTGATCGAACTGACTTCTGAAAGGATTCCTGAAATGTACGGCCTAGGGCCCTGGATTCGCCAACAGATTTCATCTTCGTTGTCAATATCGGTGGAGAACCAGGGAATTTCTCAAACGCAAACCGTGGGATCTGCATCATTCGGATAGATGAAAAAATTTAGAAAATAAAAGAACTTGTCAGGTGATAATATAAAATCACATGCAAGTAAACAAAATAGTGGATGCTAACTCAATCCCGGCACAAGATTATTCCTCTCAACAAGGCAATTGAAACATACAGATTAATAGTCTAGACTATTGTTCCTTCTACAAGATGCATCATCCTGCTGTAATCGAGTGATCTTAACTACTTTTAAACAAATTCCTCACCTTAGTCACCACATAATCGATAGAAGGCTCAAAACTTGCTGGAGTCTTCTTGGTAATATCATTAGGAATCTGATCCAATGTGTATCCAACTGACAACTTAGCAGCCATTTTCGCAATAGGAAACCCTGTAGCTTTTGAAGCCAAAGCAGCACTTCTCGAAACTCTTGGATTCATCTCAATGACCATAACTTCACCATCAACGGGTTAACGGCAAATTGCACATTTGAACCTCCACACTCAACACCAATCTCTATAATAATCTTAACACTATAGTCCCTCAACCTCTGATACTCCTTGTCGGTCAACGTCTGCGCCGGCGCCACAGTAATCGAGTCCCCCGTATGCACTCCCATTGGATCAATATTCTCAATTGAACAAATGATCACAACATTATCGGCCAAATCCCTCGTGACTTCAACTCATATTCTTTCCATCCAGCAACGATTTCTCAACTAAAACCTGGGATGTCAAACTAGCAGCTAAACCTGACTTACAAATAGCCTCGAATTCTTATTATAAGCTATCCACCCCCGGTACCTCCTAAAGTAAACGCCGGCTTATGATCAATGGGAACTCCCCGATTTCACTAGCTATTTGGATACATTCATCTAAAGTGTTCCCTATCCCTGAAGGTGGAGTTTATGTTATGGACTGGATTTACTAGAGAAGAAATATTGAAGAAGAAATAGGTTTTAGAAGAAGAAATAAGAGAGATTACAAAAAGAAGTTTTCATTCATTCATTTCCTGAGCCTCCCATGCTCTACAAGCAGATAATTTATTTAGTTACACTTATAGTACTGCGAATCTAGCTATGTCAGCTGGCATTTACAATAACAAACTCATAACAAAATGGTTTTGTTTCATTTCTTCTTTTCAGCAGGTATTAGCCATCTGGTCTGGCTTTCCAACGTTACTTGAGTCTTCCCAACCTGCTCCAGCTCTTGGTAATATCCTCACCTGACCATCACATGTTTTAATTCCCAATTCGTATTTCTCAATCCCTAATTCATTTTTTGAATCCCCAATGCCCTTCGCTTCATGCTTCTCCTCCTCTCTCCCAACCGTGACAATTCCTCCCCCTTTAGACGATCATTGTCCCCAAGGATCAATATCGAATTTTTGATAGCAAGACCACAAAATCCTTCAAGTTGCAAAAGAAGGAAGTCCATCCCAACTAATTAGCCATTGCTTGTAACCAACAACACCCAATATCACATGGATAAAATGATCCCTAGGATGCACCCTCGAAACATGTCCCAATCTCATCAATTCAACCTTGGATAAAATCACTTGTACAATCCATTTAGGCAACTTATTCGCATTGTTCTTTAACTCAGTAGCCAAAATCGCACCCCTTTTAGTCTTCAACTTCTGCCTCCAATTAACACCAGAGTACTTGGGATCAAACTCATTAAGTGCATTCAAAGTAAAGAAAGACTTCTGGTTATTAACATCAACAACACTCTGAATTTCACACCGAGCATCTATCTGCATATCATTATCAAGCTTCTAGCTTCTATACCTATAAGCAACAAAAGCCACTTCGTCACCTTCATTGAAAAACGAATTTAGCTCATCGAAACTAACCTTATTGCCATGCCTAACTAAAACCTGCTGTGAAAACTTCTGATTTATATCATTTTTCTCTTCTGGAAGTTGGGACAAATCATCCTTCGCAATAGCCAATGAGTCATCAAGTAATTTCATAGTTGGTTGGGTCTATGTTAACTTGCCAGCCAGGATGCTAGCCTCTTCCTTTACTTCCCTCAACTATCGTTCAATCTGACTTGGTAGACTGACAATAATCAATTGTCGTTTGGGCCTCTGATAGCTTTCTAGCCATGATGCTAGCCTCCTTTTTTTTCTTCCCTCAACTCTTGTACGACATTCCTCAGACAGCCCACCTCAACAGTCTCATCAAGCAGATTCTCGAATTGAAAAAAACAATTACAGCAAGGAACTCATTGCTATCAATCCTGATATCCTCTACATAAAGAGTTTCCCAATTTTGAGCTGTCATAGCATTGTACTGAAATGGAACAATAAGAGCTTGCACTAATTTGCCAAGCAACCTGTTGACTCAATCCTTGTTTGAGCAGAAACCACATTGGGGAAGCACGATTCCAGTTATGCATAGCTTAGGAGGCCTACCAGGTCTCTTCGAGAGATGTTGGATAAAAATAGGCCATTGAAAACTATATAGGATACTGAAATACAATATGTGTTCCCAACCATGTGGTAAATCATTTTGTCTCCATACATAATTGGTAGCTTCTTAAACTGATAAACACTAAGGTATCCTTGTAAGACTTCAACATATCAGTAAAAGTTGTCTTCTTGGAAGCTAGAGATGCATAAAAATTTTGTGTTACAGTTCCACTACCTTCTAAGCATACCTCAAGGTCATTCGCAAAGACTTGAGCCAACCTCTGAGTTCCATTACTGAGAGGAGTAGAGTTATATGTAGCTTAGTATGTTATACACATAAGAACCAGTCTCGCTATGTGTAGTATAGCAGCTTATAAACCCCCACATATGTATAGCTTGAAGGAATTCATTTCTGTATATAACCCACCATTTTATAGCGAGCAGAACAATTGTTGGTATACATCAAAATTAATTTCTCTTTTACACACTCAAAACGCTATCAAATTGAACCATCTTCCATCTCATCAACAAAAGTCGAAACAAAAAAGGATCAAGATTTTAACATGTTTGTTGACATCCCTAAACATCTTGGAACAATTTTCTCTAAATGCGGATAGAAGTATAGTTGGAATTATTTGAGTTACCCAGAGAAAAATCAACTATGGAGGGCGTAAAAGTAGCAATTTGAACTGATATAAGCAAACATGTCTTCTCAAACAGTGGAAAAACTATTAAGGGTTGCTTCACATGGCATTTATGCTGCAGGAGCTCAACAGCAAGAACATCCGAAGGGGTAGTTGCCATTGAATTGATGTATGCTCCAAAGTTGTCTGCTGGAAGCTCTACCAAGACACTAAATGTATCCAAAACACTAAATGTATCCAAAACATCAATAATTTCTTCTGTTTAGGAAGATTAACACCAAACAACGGACGTTTCCACTTAGTTCAGATAGTAGCCATTCTTGTCTTTGTTCTTCAGACAACTCACGGTAGAGATCAGTTTCCAAGTGTTGGGTAATGGCTTCCAGCACATTTGTATGGCGGTTAGACTCTTGACGATTGTTAAGTCTAACAAGTGAAAGGCCAAAAGTTGAAACTTGCCTTAAGAAATCAAGAAGACTTCCATTAGCAATTGATCGGTCACCTCAAAAACAAAGTGATCTATAATATAGTTCAAGAGGTTCCAGAAACTGCTCAATGTTGGTGAAAATTTCTTCATCGGGAATGTCAGAGATACCATGAGATAATATTGGCGAGACCTTTCACGTGTCTGATACAACTTATCACTAACATCACCAAGAATAACACGGTAGGGTTCATTTGGAGGAACTTGTTTGCAGAACTGTTGATGTTTCCCCGATATCAGTTTGATAGATCGAATGAGACTGGTGTTCTGATACAGCCTTAAATCAGCCTTCATGGTACTAGTGATTGATGACATTGCATCAATTACTTTTGTTCGCATTTTATCAAACACTTGACACCCACCATTTGTGCCTTCTATTGCAGCAGGTAACGACCCCGTTTCAGGGCGTTTTGGTCTTGCTCCACCGTCGTTCCTGTCAATACCCCCAATATCTGCTCTACGTAGCTTTGAGTCGTATCATCCTAGCTTCCAACAAACTAATACGTTTATCTTGTGCCTCCCACCACTTGGGAGGGTTGGTTTTATCATTTGCTGTTGCACTGTTTTCTTTAAATCCTCAATTTGCTTTTTGATGGCAGAGAGATCAGTAGATTCGACCATGGTTAGGTTCTTCTTTTGCATATCCAATCTACAATTTGCCAGGAATTAAGGCTCCTGATACCAATTTGTTATGGACCGGATTTAGTAGAGAAGAAATATCAAGAAGAAATGGTTTTAGAAGAATAAATAAGAGAGATTACAGAAAGAAGTTTTCATTCATTCATTCATTCCTGAGCCTCTCATGCTCTACAAGCAGGTAATTTATTTAGTTACACTTGTAGTATTGCGAATCTAGCTATGCCAGTTGGCATTTACAATAACAGATAAAATGGTTTTGTTTCATTGTATTGGCCAATCTGGTCTAGCCCTTTCCAGCGTTACTTGAGTCTTCCAACTTTCTCCAGCTCTTCGGGTGATATCCTCACCTGACCATCACATGTTTAATTTCTAATTCGTATTTCTCAATCCCTAATTCATTTTTTGAATCCCCAATGCCCTCGTTTCGTGCTTCTCCTCCTCTCTCCCAACCGTGACATTTTAATACCTATATTTTTCATAGCTTGCTTGAACAAATCACTGCCTCAGCCTTTTTTATGGCGCAAGCTTCGCTCCTATTAACTCCAACGTCGTATGTCTCCAAAACCTGAATTTCGCTAAAGCCACGACGAGGTTCAAGGCGGTTTGGCCCCATTATCGGTAAAAGCGCGTCAGGACGTTCTTTCTCGAGGACTTGTTCGACTAATTTTGATGTCATGGGAGTTATGTAAGTCCGATCAGTCATATCTGGATCAATCATGATGGTTTCCAGGTTCGATTTTATAAAAACAACATCAAACCCTTCTTCCCTTAAATCTTGCAAGCTTGGGTACCGAGTAATCGAACTCACAAGCCTGACCGATGACGTGGGACCAGCTCTGAGGATCATGATTTTTTAAATCCGTTCTTTTGCCTAGTTTGAGACCCTTCTCTTCCATGGAAGCGGTGGAACTCGCTCGGACGGACATGCGTTTGGCCAGCGTGGGAGAGAGGCTTCATTTCGGTGGCCATGAACGGTGGTGAAAAAAGTTACAGTTGGGCTTCAGATTGGAGGATAGGAAGAAAAAATGAGGGACATAGGATGGGCTTGGAGAAAGAAGAGAAATGATGAGTTAAATAAGAAGAAGAGGTTAAGCTTTTACAGCAGCTCATCATTGTTCTTCTGCTGAGTGTAAGATGGAAATGGTGCGGTGCTCGGAGTGAAGTGAGATACTACAAAGAAACTGGAATGTGACAAAGGAGGATTTAACTAGGGCTTTCTTTTACGTTAGCTTCAGTGGCTAATTTAGAACGTTACGATTTTATCAGGTACGTGTCTTTATTCTTTGTCATGTTAGTTTATAGATGCCTTGATTTATGTAAAAAGAATGCTCTTGATCAATTATACCCTTTTTGGTTTTAGTCTTATGGTAAATTAAATAGACTAAAATTGATAATTTATGTATTAAACACGTTAAGTTTTGTAACGGTGGATACTAAAATAAATGAAAACTAAACATTATGTATGATTTAAAAAATGTTAAAAGTTTAGGTACTAAAATAGTTCAAAATTAACAGTTTATGTACTAAATGCATAATTTACCCTGTTCATTTCTTATAGGTTTGAAGTTTACATCAAACTTTTGGTTCTTTTCTTCGATGTGTATAACAGTGAGTTGATGCCACCGCAAGTAACTGAGTTTCTTCGATGTCTGTTATTTTTACGAATATAATGTTGTTGCCTTGGGAATATGCTTGAACTAAGTTTGAGAACTAAAGTGTCATATTTTATGTAAAGTTAAGAAATATCGGAGTATCGTCCCATTCGTTCTGTCTAGGTTCATCTCTGCAAGAGAGGATGAAATTGAAAATATATGAACTATGGAGTATGAATTTGACACTTTCTAATCGAGACAACAATGTAGAAATGTGGCATTGATGTATGAAAAGTGGACCGAGAGAATTTAGATGGTGGAAAAGTTTAGTTATGGAAAATGTTACGAACCAAATGCATCTAACTCAGTAATACAACAAACCTCGATCACGTCAGCACAGGTGGTGAGGAATAGTACGTGTGAGATAAGGCATCTCAAGGCTTTATCGATTTAGTCAGTTATTACAGTTAGTTATATATAGGCAATAGAGGATAGAGGCAGAAGCATGAAATATTTAGGCAATAGAGGATAGTATGTTTTCTATGGTTGTAATTTTCTTGGATTTTTTTAAAATTAATTATGTCATTATATGGCGAATCATAAGAGATAAAAATAAAAACTAACAGTCTGTAAAAAAATATATAGATTATTGAATTTATTTAATATTTAATATGTTTTTTTATTAAAATCGAACTGCTTTGAGTCTTTGTCTATAGAGAAATTGTTGAAAAACCCACATGGGCTGCTAGTTAGCAGCCGGTGGCTTTGAATAATATTTTTTTAATTTTTTTGTATGGTAAAATTACTAAAAATTAGTCATTATATTTTAAGGTATTTACAAATTAGTCCTTAAGCTTCAACTATAAATACACTAGCTCATTTAGCTTCAAAACCATCCCAAAGCATTCTGTTTTCTTCCAATACTAGAGAATTTAGAGAGTTTCTTGAGAGTGTTTTCTCCTTTTTATCAAGAGAGAATTTCATTGTTTTTCCTTGGTAGATCGAGAGAATTGTAATTCCTATTTCTCATAGTGAAATTCTTCTACGTTGCCCGTGGTTTTTAACTATATTATTTAGGGGTTTTCCACGTAAATTTTGTGTCTCTTTTATCTTCATTTTTATTTTTCAAATTATCAGTTGTGGTTTTTCTCTATCCGATAGCTTTCTTCCGCAACAATTGGTATCCGAGCCAGATTAGAGTGTGTATATACTTATTGTCTTTGTGGTTGCCACAAAAGGTGTATCCTCTAACATAAGAAAGTAAGAAGTTATTACCATTCTTTGAAGGTTCCAGAGAACTATTCACGATAGTGAAATAGTGGGAGCTATCTAGAAGCTATGGCAACAAAAATTTGATATTGAAAAATTCAATGGGAGAAATTTCATTGTGGAAATTGAAGATGAAGGCCATCACGAGGAAAGTCGGTTGTCTAGCAGCTATCAGTTAAAGGCCGGTGGATTTCACAGATGAAACAAATGGATCAAAATGGACGGAATTTATAGTAAACTTTCATCTAGCATTAGCATATGAAGTATTGTCAAGCATCGAGGAGAAGAAGACAATAAGGAGATATGAGATATAAATGTATGAGGCCACATCACTGCATAATAAAATTTCCTTAAGAGGAAATTTACACTTCGTATGTCAGAATCTACTTCAGTGACGGAGCACTTAACACACTGAACATGTTATTTCTCAGCTTACATCCTTAAGATGTACAATAGGAGAACAAGAATGTGCTGAATTCTACTTCAAAGTCTACTTGATTCATATGATCAAACTCATCATCAACTTGACAAACATAATGTCACCAGTCTAGTCTTCGATGACGTTGCAGCTGCTGTTCTCCAAGAAGAAATCTCTGTAACAAGCAGAAGCGTTGACAACGATGAGAGGGAGATCAACAGAACTGGCCAAAGCAGCGTCACAAACATGGTAGATCGAAGTCGAGGAGCAAGAAGAATTTAAAGTGCTACAACTGTGGAAAAAAGAGTCACTTGAAGAAGGATTGTTAGAGTCTAAATAAAAACTCCAATTCAAAAAGTAATACCACAAACACTTCAGATATAGAGATGTTCTATGCTATGAAGCGTCAACCACGTGGAAGGCAGAAAAAGATTATAGATATATGGCTCATTGATTCAGGAGCAACATATCACATGACCTCAAGAAGAGAATGGTTCCATCAGACCTGTCTCAGGAGGATGTGTATAGTTGCAATGATCATGCCTTAGAGATCGTGGCTTTGGAACCATCAAATTGAAGATGTATGATGGAACAATTAAAGTTGTTCGAGATATGCGGCACATTAAAGGCCTGAAGAAAAATTTATTATCCTACGGATTGTTGGATAATAATGCTAGCAAGATTGAAACACGGAAAGGAATCATGAAGGTGTTCCGTGGAGCGCTTGTGGTGTTGAAAGGTGAAAATAAGCTGTAAACTTGTACATGCTGAAGGGAGAGACTTTGCTAGAAGAGAAGCCTCTGTTGCCTCATGTAGTTCATATTCTGCAATGTATGGCATCAGAAACTGGACACATATCAGAAAAGGAATGAAAGTCCTTGCGGAGAAAATTACTTCCAGGCTTAACAAAGGTATCACTTACTTGTGTGAGCATTGCATAACAAGTAAGCAACACCGGTTGAAATTCAACACATCAAATTCTAGAGGCAAAAATGTTCTAGAATGGTTCATTCTGATGTATGGCAAGCACCAGTTACATCCCTAGGCGAAGCAAAATACTTTGTCTCATTTATTGATGACTACTCCAGAGATGTTGGGTGTACCCTATTAAGAAGAAATCAGACTTGTTTTCCACTTTCAAAAACTTCAAAGCGGGGGGAACTTGATTCTGGAATAAGATCAGTGTTTCAAGCATATAAGGAGGAGAATACACAAGTGAAGAATTTGATGACTTTTGCAGGAAAGAAGGCATCAAAAGATAGTTCACAGTGGCGAACACTCCTAACAAAATGGAGTGACAGAGCGGATGAACAGAACTTGTTAAAAACAAGAGCAATGTTGAGGGATGCATGCCTAGAAAAATCATTATGGGCAGAAGCAGTCAATACCGCCTGTTATTTGGTGAATCGAGCTCCATCAATGCAATAGAGCTG
>NW_024061803.1:0-63871 GCF_006381635.1 Hibiscus syriacus | reverse complement strand
AAGGAATCAATGACGTTAAACAATTTAATTAATCAAGTTAATGAAATTTTAAAGAAATCAAATCAGATCGTATCAAAAATGATATGATCGTCATTTCAGCAAAAAAAAGGAAAAAAAACTATTAATTAATTTAATTGAAGTCCTCATTGCATCCATAAACTTGTTCAAAATGGGTCTAATTTATCAAACTTTCACTCCTTTATAAAAAAAATCATCTATATATAAACATATAATAAAAATCAGAATAAGTATATAAATGATCCCGATTATAACATATTGTTTATTAAGTCCCTCAACTATTAAAAGTTATAAAATTATCCTTTTTTATAGAGTATTTTTTTTTAGTCCTTCGACTATTAAAATTTACAAAATGGTCACTCGACTATTAATTATGTTCCAAAACTCATCATTTTTTCGCTAAAAAATGGATGATATTTTATGCTCAACGTTAACTGTTGACTATCATGTGATAAAATCTGATCTTAGAATCTTAAATGACTATCATATTACAATCATGTGACGTCCAACTTAAACAATCGACAAATTTTAACAGAAAATGAAGAGTTTGGAACATAATAAATAGTCGAATGATCATTTATAACTTTTAATAGTCAGTGGACTCAAAAAAACAACAATCTATAGTTAAAGAACCATTTGTAACTTTAATAATCAAATACTTAATAAAGTAATATCCTGTAATTAAGAGACCATTTATGCATTTTACCCTAAAAATCAAGTAAAAATTAAATATATTAAAAATTTTAAATAAAAATTGAATTTTAAAAAAAATTGATCAATTCGAAAAATTTTAACTCGACTCTTGATTGAATATTCATTCTAACAACAACAAAAAAACGTTTTCTGGTAATAAATATGGAGTGCAAACTCAGCACACAAGCCCTCATGCCATGAACGAAGGCAGCCACACAATTCTTTGCATTTGCCTCTTAGTAAACACACAAAATCAATACCGTTTGGGACGCTATAAATTAGACCTCAATTCCACTTAAAGTCTTAAACACTTTCCCTTTACCCCGCTTCTTCTCTTTGTTTATTCTACTTTTCTTTTCTATATATAGTTCGTTCGCCATGAGATCTTTGTTGGAGTGTGTGTCATGTTTGGGCACGGCGACACATGAAGTGTCGATGATGGAGGAGGTTGTGACGGTGGCGGTGACACCCGCGACGGAAGAGGAGGAGGAGACAAGGTCCTTGATGCCTGCGGGTACGAGGGCAGCATCGAGGAGGAGGAAGACGGATAGGAATAGGGTGAGGGTAGGGTCGACGGGTCTACGAATCCCCAGTGGAAGCCCTCCTGTGTTCCATAACGGAGGATAACATCATGGCGGAGAACAGAAAGAAAACGCCGACAAGGACAACGACGACAGTAGGTAGAGGGGTGAAGAGGAAGAGCTCTTCGGGGTCACGTTCTAACGTTCATGTTCGAAGCTATAGCAACGACCGGGTAATTTTTTTATTTATTTATTATCTAAAATACATTAAAATATTAAACTTCATTAACGATGGTAATTTTAACTGAGTTAATTTATTAGAATGTTTACGGAAAATTAAAGAGTTGTATTTGGTAAAATTTGCAGGCGAAATTCGGTGCCGGTGTTCCTACCGGCGTTTTCCCCTACACCTTTCATGTTTGGCAGTGTACAGATATAACAGTAGGGATATATGAAGTGTTGTAAAATTTGGATCGAATCGGAATAAACCTGAAATGAAATACAGACTTCCAAGTTCTTCATCTCCTCTTTGCCATACACATATTGACTGAATTCAATATTTGTTTTTCCTTTTAGCTTAATAGTATGTAATAATAAGATTCTAAACAAAATTAATATGATATTTAAATTCAAAAATAAATTATTTTTTATTAATAAAGTCAGATATTAGTATATTACGATACTAAAGTTAACATTGCAATTTTAAGTGCTTAAATTATATTTTAAATTGATTTTCTTGCATAAAGATTTTTTTGCTAAAAATAGGTGCTAAAGTTTTCAGCGTTAAGCTTTAGGTGTCTAGACCGTAACGACTTTTAAATTTGATTGTTATCTGACACTGTCGACCATATAAAAAATTTAAAAAAAATAGAAAACCTTAAATTATTATTTTTATAGAAAAAACCCAAAATTTTTGAAATTATAAAAAAAAACTCTAATTTCAATTATCTTACCACCACAATCGTTGTCAATTGATCGAAATCTAGACGACACCCAATCTCTCAAACACTCAACCACCGAACCCCCATGATTCAAGCAACGATTGCCGTAAAAATGGATTATTGTAGTGATCGAAGATAGAGGACAACGCGACTTCTAACTACTTTCTGACGGACGATGATCGACGTGATGACGATGGTCGGAATTTGATCATGGGACAATGGCAAACTCGGGGTGACATCGACACGCCACAAACAACTAGTGAAGGGTGGTTGATGGACGACGAGGAGGGTGGGGGTTTATTTTTTGTTTTTTTCTTTTTCTAAAAAAATATTTTATTATTGACAAATCAAAAAATTTAAAAATATAATGATGGACACATAAAAGTATACGTAGAAAACGATATAGACCTACTTTTAGTATTAAAAAAAATAACCACTAAAACTCAATTTAAAGTATAATTTATGTACTTAAAAGCGTATTAATCCCTTAATATTAATACGAAGATGCACGGTTATATATGATAATGTAATAAGAGAGTTAAGTTAACTGCACTCTTTTCATTACCGCTATTATTTATGGGAAATAATAGTTTAAGAACCACAATCATCAATAGGTGCAGAATTCAACATCTAAAGGTCTTGGAATTCTAAATACATTTAAGTTCTTATAATATGCAGTTACTTCATCTGAATGTTTGTCGTCAAACCTAAATTATATTTACTGGCTTGATTCGTACGGCACGGCCTTCTTTGTCTTTGTTGTTTTTTTCCTTTTGTTTCTGGGAATTTCAGGTCCACAAATGCATTACCTTCATCAGATCGACACTTGATGAATCAACAACGAAGCGATTCCAGTCTTGACAACATTTCCACGTGCGTATATCCATCTCGTTCCTTGTAAAGGAAATCCATAACTCTAGTCAGATTCAGAACGCGGGTGAGGACCGGCAATGGAACCGCAGCGGCAGCTGATGGTTCAATCAGCAACTCCTGGTTTATATCCTTCCAGGCATTCTCAACCAGCTTACTCAACTCTTGCATGCCTTTTCTTCCGAAACTCCGTGTTGCTTCATGTAGCACTCGACGGCCGACGCAACGTGTCCTCTCTCTTGCTCAAACTGCACCCCGAAATCGAACATTATGTGAACGTATGATCAGATGAAGTAGTAAAAAACAAGACTAATACGGTTGGTACCTTGCGTGAAACGATATCGTCCATGAGACGGGCGATCATCGACGAAACTCTGATGATCTTAGGGTTGTTAGATGCCCAATTGAAGGTTTCTTCTGTAACATCGTCTCCCATTCCAACAAAAGATGTGATAGTGTCCATGATGTAGCCAGGTGATACCAATGCATTTCATGTACTTTTCTACTGTTGGTACGCGGTTTTCATTGTACCATTTGGCCTCAACGAAATAAGCTTGTGATAATTGTTTGTTTCATCGGAAAATGAAGAAAAACAAACCCCAAGATATACCTGTAAGTAGAAATTATCTCTTTTATAGTACATAATACATAATGATAAATGAGATAAAAAAAGTGTTTGTTGGTGTGAATTTACTGCTGCTTTGCATAATGAACTCTGTGATTTCCCTCCTTTGTCATCGCTTCCTCCATTCTACTCCCAAATGTAACATTCCCAATCATATGTTAGGTAATGCTACATTCATGTTAGGTAATGATACATTCCAGGAATTCTACTCTCAAAGGTAATCTTACATACCATGAATCTAATGCCTCCTAAAATATTGTGCTTACTGTATATTTGCAATTACATCTTTGTTGGCATGGAACATCACTACAACAAAACAAGTTTGTAGCGAAGCTTTTAGCTGTGTTTTTGAGTAAAAATCGTTAATTTTGTACATATCGCATCGTTTATGGAAATGTGCTGCAATAGACTGATATATGGTAACGTTTTTGGAGAAATACCGCTATAGACATATTTTAGTGGCATTTTTATAATAAAACGTTGCAACATAATTTATATGTAGTGGTGTTTTGTAGTAAATATTGCAATCGAAAAGTACTTTAGTGGCGTTTGTAAAAACAATCACCGTAATTATTTAATTCTGTAGTGGCGTTTGTATTAAAATACCTCAAAATTTCTGTAGTGTCTTTTTTTCAAAATGCCACAAATAGCTTCAAATATTTAATGAAATGACGACATTTTCTGTGTTGATTTACTGCTCGATCATAGAATTTTTCTGAAACAAAGAGAGACGTGCAGTCGTGAAAACGCAAATCTTCATAAAAGTCCTAACGGGGAAGACCATAACCTTAAAGGTTGAATCCAACAACACCAACGACAATGTGAAGGTTAAGATTCAGGATAAAGAAGTTATATGTATCTCTTTCTCTTCTAATTTTTTCTTTCTACTTGTATGAGCAACAGTGTTTGCGTCACGACGGGTAAACACTTTGATATTCGGATGTGAAGCAAGAAGACATCTAGCTTCTTCCAGGTAAAGACCAGTAACTGAGAGATCAGGGTTGTTATTCGTCAAGCTCTGAACAATACTTCTAGCATCCCCTTCAATGATGATCGAATCCCATCCGTTTTCAATGGCAAGGTTAACACCCTCGGTAAACGCTCGACCTTCGACAATTTCAGCACCAACCAAATTTTAGCCTTCTCGCATGGCCCCCAACAACCAGGCCATGATGATCTCTCGCGATGACACCAATGGCTGCCGCTCTCGAGTTTCACACCATGCACCGTCAACATCTATTTTCAGGCAACCATGCGGAGGGCGAATCCAACAAGTTCTTTCTGGAGCGACTGGGGCTGGTCTTTGAATTGGGAGTGATTGGAGATCAGAGAGGATGAACTTTGCATAGTCATGGACCACTTTTGGCGGCAGCAAAATCTTTTCATGCTTCAGCTTGTTTCTTCTGTTCCAAATGTTCCAGAGTAGGGAGAGTTAAAGAGCAAAGTGCTCACCATCTATAAACTCCAGGACGTAATTAGTCAATCCTTGCAGGTGAGAATATTAGGGTTGAATATCTTGTTGTTCCAATGAGTGAAGGCGAGAGCATCTCTCGTAAGGGGACAGTCTCGGAGTGCATGGAGACTAGTTTCAATAGCAACACCACACAATTGGCAGATACCACCATCTAAGTTTGCAGCAAGAAGTTTCGAACCAGTAGGGATTGCTTCATGAAAGACGCGCCAGCCAAAAAATTTGATTTTTGGAAGGACAGGAGCAGACTCCAAAGCTTGCCAGAGTTTTGATGTTCTTCCTCCAAATTTAAATTGTTTAGTAACCAATGATAAGCAGACTTCGTTGAGCAGATCACCGAGCTTGACTCGAACTCAAAAACTTTAATTATAAGCTTGACTCAACTCAAAAACTCGTAAGCCTAAAATTTTCAAACTAGACTCAAATAATATTGAAACTCAACTTGAACTCGAAAAAACTCGAACTAAAAAAATTCAAAAGCTCAACTAAAACTCGAGACTGAGCTCAATTCAAGCTCATTTAAAACTCAATTCAAGCTCAATTCAAGCTCGACAGGTTAAGTATAATTTGCTGAAAACTCATCCCCTTTTATCACTCACTTTACCCCTTATTCACCCAAGGACCACCAATGTGGGATATCAACTCACAAATGCATAATCCATATATTCCAAGCTTCTTTTCACTCTCATCTTTGATCTCTGCTTCAAAAACAAAGCTTCCTGAGGAATTTCAGTCCACTTTTTTGTCTCTAAATCATACTCCTCGCCGCAAGTGAGAACCCGTAGATCCTTCCCAACTCCACCAATTCCTCCGATCACATAAAATTTCTTATCCATAAATACCCCACTACACATTTTCTTGGCTTATTCATGCTTGGTAAAGTCTCCCATTTCTGAGTCTCAGAATTGTACATTTCTGCAGAGCTCAGGATATTACCCTGAGAATCACAACCACCAGCTAAAATTGCAATCTCCCCAAGACTAGTTGACCCAAACAAGCACCATGGAGCATTCATACTAGTCCCAGAAGTCCATGAATTTGTTAAAATATTATATCTATATAACCTGAGAAGTTACCTCCTTCCCAAAGACAAGCAACTCAGTTCCCACGGCCAATGATTCCTTATCTGAAAAAAATGAAACATTCATTGGGAGGCATCCTTGGCAAATGCATCCACCTATGTCTAATAGGATCAAATGCCTCCCATTGAAGGAGGTGCAAGAAAAGTAAACCCAATGCTCAGCAACACCGTTCTGCTCCTCAACTTATAGATCTCTCCACTCCTGATCAAGGAACGAAAACTTCGATTCAACATGGCAATGGAACCATAATCAGACCTCGAGCACTTAATCAGACAATTGATGGACTTATCTCGCCCTATTGATTGGATTAATGCAACCGAGTAAGATGAAAAACAATAATTAACATATGCAAATTTGTTGAAGCAGGAAAAAACCGAATTCACGATCAAACACAGCTTCAAACAAACGAGTACCAGATCTCAAAATTTCATTGAACACAAACAAGAACAAAAACAAAATAAAATAAAATGACAGTCAGATTCAAACGAAGAGAAGAAACAAATCTAATCAGATCTGCTTATAATTTCATCTCATTAATCATGAGATAAACACAAAGCGGTAAATAAAATAGAAACATAAAAATGAAAAACAACAAAAGTAAAGAAGTGATTGATAAAGAAAACAAAACAGGAATAGTAATACTAATGTTGTGAGCGACTTACTGATTGGATAAGGAGAAGTTTGGCAAGGAAAAAAGAATTCAAATGAATCTCTTTTTGCCAAACAATTAATACACTATCTCACTCTTTTTCTTTCTTTTTTCACTTGTTGTTCCTTTGATTTGTTGTTGTAGTTCTTGGGTTCTATTATCAGATCTTAATAGGATTAAAAAGTACTCGGTTTCAATTTCAGGATGTTGTTGACCCTGTAACAGTAGAAATGCTTGCACAGTTTGTAGTTGACAGCCACTTCAGGTCACAACCTAAGGGTGCTAATATGGATGACAAAGCCTTCAGTGAATCCCAAGAAGAGACTCGAGCCTCTTCTGGACTAGCTGATTCAAAGGTTCATAGTGGCTGTTCTATTATGCTGTTTTAACTGCTTGTAGTTTTCATATCTTGTCCTCCAAATAATATGTTTACATTGCAGATTCTTTCTCAAGAATTGCTGAGGAAATATCTAAGCTATGTCAAGTTGAACATATTCCCAAGATTCCATGAAAAGGATATGGCCAAGATTCTTTCTCAAGAATTGCTTGTTTTCAATTGTGTCTTGTAATTTTAATTATTTGACATTGTAATCCCTTAGTTGGCTTGTTTAATTTAATGAGTAATTTTTATTTTGTATGCCTATTTTCAGTTTTATATTGTTTTGGTCCTTCATGGCATTTTTAAAATATGAGTTTAAGTTATTAATAGTAGGTTTAATCTTATATTGTTTCATCTTAATGTATGTGCATTCGCATTTCATTCGTATGCATGCATCTATCGTGTAAGCACACTTTAGTTTAGGTAATAATTTAGTCCCTGTTTAGGATTGTCTTCTTTAAGTAGTTGTGTATATTTATTTTGCATGTTGATATGTTTATGTATAAGTATGTGAATGATTTATTTAGGAGTCACATAACATCATTTTGCATAATTTCTATGTTAGGTTAATGTGCATAACTTAAACCCTAAATCCTAAACCTTAAACCTTAAACCTAAACCCTAAACCATAAACACTAAACCTAGGGGTGTTCAAAATTTAGTTTTAACCGAATTAACCGACCGAACCGAATTAGTTCGGTTAATTCGGTCGAACTAATTCGGTCAGGGAACGGTTAAGGATTTTTTTGGAATTTGGTTAACGGTTAATTCGGTTCGAAATCGATTAATTAACTGAATTAACCGAATTAACCTTTAAATATAATTATATTAAGAGGCTCAATCCATTTAAAATCCATTTAAAACCCAAATCAATATTAATTAATTAAAATAATATCAAAACTAAATGCAAATTTGAATCAAATTAATTAGATATTATTTATAATTAGATATTATTTGAATTAATTGTAAATTATTTTTTTTAATTAAAAAAATATTAAATTCTAAAATTCTAAAAAATTTCGGTTAATTCAAAAATTAACCGAAATTTATTCGGTTTGGTTAATATTTCGAAAAAAAGTTCGGTTCGGTTAACGGTTAAAGAAAAAAAAGTTCGGCTAATTCGAAAATGGTAGTTCGGTCGGTTCGGCCACCGAATTAACCGAATGAACACCCCTAACTAAACCACAAACCTTAAACCCTAAACCCTAAATACTAACCATAAACCCTATTATATAATTATAAGGGATGAGATGTCTTAGTTGTATTATAGAATTTTTAATATATTTTTAAAAATTTTATAATTATCAATAATGTATTTTTAATAATGTAATTTTAAAAAATCTAAAATTATAATATAATATTTTTCGAGTAACTCACGAGCTTTTCGAGTCGAATATCGAGTAGCTCGTTTCGTCTCGTTAAGAACTCGAGTCGAGTCCATTCGATCCGAGTATTTATCGAGCCTTGATCAAGTCGATTTCGAGTAGCTCGCGATCTGTCTCGTCTCATTTACAGCCCTAATCAGAATAAGGATTATCGAAAACAATTTTTGAAGACCCACCCCAATTGTCAGCATGAATTTTTGCTTTACTTTCAATATCGATCCTCCCGAAGAAACCCTGCCTGAGAACTTTTGTTTTGAAGATGCTTTTCCAACCGTAAGAGCGCTTTGAAGGCTTTGCGTCAAGGATGTCACATTCTGGAAAAATTTAGCAGCCAGGACCTTATAGCAAAGGGTATTTGTATGATGAGTAATCTCCAGACTTGTTTTCCAATCAAAGCTTTGTTGAAAAGGTGAAGATCCCTAAAGCCCATACCACCTTTCCGCTTGGGACGACAAAGATTCTGCCAGGTAACGTTCGCCCATCCCCTCTCGTTTGCCCTTCCAGACCACCAGAAAGATCGAATTGTGCTCTTCCCCCTAATTTTGTTGAATTATGGATCTTGGTTTGATGTATGATTCTTTGAGGGTTGAAGAATACCTTATGGCCACATATAAAATTACATTATCAAATCAAATGGCTCGCTTTTTGTATGAAATCTTGTCTGATTGACTCATCCGTAGTGAAAATTTATCGATGAAGGGGCATATCTTTGATGTAGGTGTTATGCTCGTCTGCATCCTCGTGCTGTGATCTGCAGGAAAAAGAAGTGTGAACACAGTAACCAGGTAAACCATCTATGTCCATCCCATTATTCCATTTGCACAAGCAGTTATCTAAAGAACATTTTTGTAAACTCATTCAAGTTTGTGGTAGTTCAATACACTTGATTGACATTTGCTACTTCGTAAATGACAGTTGAGGCCAAAGAAGAAGATCAAGTAGATGCTTATCATGAGTCAAGTCGGTGTTTATTGATTCAATCCTTACACTTTTTGTGGTGTTTGAGGATCAAAATGTCACTAATGAGGTATACATTTGTGGTGTTTGAGGATGTATATATATAGCAACGTTTACAAATCACAACGTATAGCGGCATTTGAGTAAACAAATGCTGCTAAAGACAAGGGAAAATTGAGATGTTTGAGAACAAACAGCACTATATATCATGACAATAGCGGTGTTTGTCAAAAATCCATTATAACCTGACCTTTTATAGCGTTTTACTTTCACAAGCGTCATTGACTATCATGGCATTATCATCTAATTATATAGATTATATTGAAAATATGAATAAATGATCCATGGATAGGCTCTTTCTCCATTCATTTCATGACTTAAGTAGACAATTTTTTATACATTCTCATCGTATATCTTTCTCTACATTTTTCCTTTTTTTTATTTTTCATATCTTTCGTTCAATCTATTATTATTTCTTTCTTTTATGCTCAACCATCATCTATACTTGTATGATCAACTATGATAGATGTTTTGATCACCAATGATCTATGGTTTATCATCTATGATGTTATTTTATTATAAGTTTTCTTTCTTTTCTTTATGAAATAGCGGATCACTACAACAAAATTGGTTTTTAGCGGCACTTTTTCCATCATATAGCAGCGTTTTTAAGCGTCGCTATATCCTTTGTGCGCAAACACAAAAGCCAAAAAAGAACCGCTGAAACAAGCGCCGCAAAAGATAGTGACGTTTGTGAACAACAAACATCGCTAAAGGTAATGATATTTAGTAGCGTTTTCATTTTATCCGGACAAATTTTAATATCCCTTTTATAAATGAGAAAATCGCCTCAGTGACCAAAAATGCCTTATAATATACGATTTTAACCAACTTTTTTTGGATTTGCCAAAATGACCAACAAAATCGCAACGCGAAATAAAAATCGCAACGCGATCCCCAGAATCGCAAATCAGTTTCCAAAATCGCAACGCGATTCTTGAAAATCGCAATGCGATAGTACAAATTCGCATTGCGATTTCAAGAATCGCAACGCGAATATGAAAATCGCAACGCGAACACATAAATCGCAACGCGTATCCGTAAACCGCAACGTGTATCCGTAAATAGCAACGCGTATCCGTAAATCGCAATGCGTATCCGTATATCGCAACGCGTATCCGTAAATCGCAACGATAATCCGTAAATCGCAACGAGAATCTGTAAATCGCAACGATAATCCGTAAATCGCAACGAGAATCTGTAAATCACAACACTGAAATTTTGGGTATATAACTACGCAACAGCAGCAAATCATAAACTAATCCCTAAATCGCAACTCATTCCATCTCCATCTATCACTCTCTCGGCGACATCCGTTCCTATATCCAACGACATCCTTCCCAATCCGGCAACAGGTTTTAGTTTCGCAGCTCGTCTGTTTAGTAAATTAATTTACAACCATGAAATCATCTAATGTTGATCATGTTTGGATAGATTTGTGTTTTGGAGGGTCATGGGATAATGTTCATGGTGTTTTACAATATATGCCTTTACCCATGAATCTTCAACTAAAATTGTCTTTACAAAAGTTAACTTATGAAACTCTAATGCTACGTGTTTCAAATAATTGAATTTAGAGCCCCTAAGTGGATTTAGGCTATCTTATCAGAGAAATGGTAAAGTTTATTTGTTAACCGACAATGAAGATGTTGAACGATTCATTGCTTACATTAGTGTTTCACAAGATGATGTTACATTGTATGTTGTTGAACCTAGAAGTAGTATTGTTGGGTCAGTAGCGGGTAGTAATCAACTAAGTTTTTCTCAAAACCCACAACCTTTCTCTAATCCAAATCCCAATCAACTTTCGCACCAAATTCCGGTTTTCGTATTGACCAGTTAGACGATGATGAGCCAACAGAAAAAATTGTGAGTACTAGTCAGTATTCGAAATTTGGTCTTGGTCAATATCCGGACTTTGATATTGGTCAATACACGGATTTTGATGATGTTTCAGAAGAAGAAACAGACCCTGCGTGTAATGATTTTGATATTGGTCAATACCCGAATTTGATGATGAAACAGTCGTTGCCGAAGAATGTATTGTTGATGATAATGAGGAGGAAGTTACGACTGTGAATGAACATGTTGAACATCCATTCTGTAATTCATATAATCCTGAAGAAGAAAAAGAAGAAAAAAGTCCCCGAAGAAAAGAAATGCCACGGGCGTATAACTGGAATATGCCAGAATTACTTCAGATACCGGAAGAAGAGTTGGTAAAGAAAGCAGTTGATTGTTACACAAAAGTTATTCGTATCAAAAAAGATGATTGTTTTGATACAAAGGAAGACTTGAAGATAGCTTTGTATACGAAATGTGTGGAAGATGGCTATCAACTAAAAGTTAACAAATCAAGCAAAGATCGTTTCGAAACAAGGTGTATGATTGACAAAAACTGTACGTGGCGTATGATTGCAAAGAGAATAAAAGATTGCGAAATGTTTCAAGTTAGGACTTTTATTGATAAACATACATGTTCAAGAACCCAAGTTTTTCCTCACCATAGACAGGCAAACAAAAAGGTGTTGGGTGGTTTTCTGGCTGAGTTAATGTTTTTGAATGGCAGGGTATATCGGGGACATGAAATTATGACTGACATGAATGCTCGGTTCAAGATATATCATATTCTCAAGCTTGGAGCCAAATGTTATGCTTTGGAATTGTTGAGGGGGGTCGCCAGAAGCATCGTTTGCCCAACTGCCGGCTTATTGTCACAATTTAAAGCTGAAAAATCCTGGGTCGGTAACTCATATCAAAACAGATAGAGATGGACACTTTGAGTTGCTGTTTATCGCCATTGGTGCTACGGTTAGTAAATCAATATAATTTTGTTGACCATTTTTGTTAGTTACATGCATTTCACATTTAAATGATTATATTCTTGTGTATATTATTTTGTAGATTCGTTCGTTTATTACTTGCATGCGCCCAGTTATTATAGTTGACGGAGCACATTTGAAAGGTCGATACCTTGGAGTAAACTTATTAGCAGTAGCCATGGATGCTAACAATGGGATATTGCCAATAGCTTACGGGGTTGGCAAATCTGAAACCTCTGATTCATGGACATGGTTTATGGGGCATCTTAGGGATTGCATAGGTCCTATTAGCAATCTGAAAATCATATCCGATAGGGCAAACTTAATTGACAACGCTGTTAGAAGGTGTTTCCCAGATGCTTTTCATGGACTTTGTGGTGTTCATTTGTATAGAAATCTAAAATCAAGGTCTGCTGGTATAAAAAAGCACAAATGGACATACTGGAAGGCTGTAAAAGCTTATCGGGAAGTGGATTTCAATAAGCATATAAATTGTTTAAGACGTGTTTTGCCTCAGTGTGCTCAAACACTAGAAGATGTCGGGTTTGAAAGATGGTCAAGAGTACATCAACTTGGAGCAAGATATGGTTTCATGACGTCTAATAGTGCAGAATCAATCAACGCTCTAAGTCGTCATTCCCGGAAATTACCCATTACTATGTTAATGGAGTTTTTTCGAGCCTCTATTCAACAGTGGTACTACAAGAAAAGAAACCATACAGGTATTATTTCTTTGAATTCGTAACTTATCATATTTATATATTTACTAAGTATTGTTTATTTAAATTTACAGGAACATTGGAACATCGTGTTACACCATGGACTGAAAAAAAGATAACGAAACGTGTTGTGAAGTCAACGTCATGGAGAGTTGAACCATGTTCAAACACTTGTTTCAAGTACTGGATAATAACTTAAATGGGCTAGTCGATCTAAATGCAAAGACGTGTAGTTGTATGAAATGACAAACATCGGTTATCCGTGTGGCCATGTTATAAAAGTTGCTCTTCATTTAAACCAAGATGATTCAAGCGCATACGCTATGGATTGCTACACTACAGAAGTTTATCGACAGACTTATGCCGAGATTGTCTACCCTATTCCACATCCTTCTGAGTGGGACATACCAGATGACTTACAAACAGTTTTGCCACCAGCCATGGACAGAAGGCTACCTGGCCGACCAAAAAGTCACGATCGTATACCGTCTAAGGGTGAAGAGAAGAAGAGATCGACATGTAGTCGGTGCAAGGAAAGTGGTCATACAAGGTTGACATGTGGATCACCAGTGCCATCAAAATCATCTTTTCCTCTACCAAAATATGGATCCTCATCAAAATCCAAAGCTCATATGGTATCAAGCAAAAGGCAATCATCTTTAAATCCCAATCACAATTGGCTTCACCTTTTGGGACTGTTAACTTAGGTGATTTTTAAATGCAAACGTTGTATTATGTGGATTTTATGTGTGAACTTTTAACATTTTCAGTTGAATTAATGACTCAGGCCAACCATTTGACTTAACCAACTCTTGTTATTCAGTTGTTATCACTTATTAGGCATGCATTTGACTATCGCAACACGGAAATTACAATCGCAACGAGAGAATCACAACGCGAAATGAAAATCCCAACATGAAAATCGCAATGCGGAAATGAAAATCGCAATGCGAAATGAAAATCGCAACGAGAGAATCGCAATGCGGAAATGAAAATCGCAATGCGAAATGAAAATCGCAACGAGAGAATCGCAATGCGAAATGAAAATCGCAATGCGAAATGAAAATCGCAACGAGAGAATCGCAATGCGGAAATGAAAATCGCAATGCGAAATGAAAATCGCATTGCGATTCTCTCGTTGCGATTTTCATTTCCGCATTGCGATTTTCATTTCCGCATTACGATTCTCTCGTTGCGATTTTCATTTCGCATTGCGATTTTCATTTCGCATTGCGATAGTCATTTTTGCCTTCAACATAATGCAGATTGAAATCAACAAAATCAACCATTACATTTCAATCAATTAAACAAGCACAAATAAGAATTATGTTCGCATCAATTACACAAATCAACTTTTACAAATCATCTTTTACAAATCAATTAAACAATCAAAAAATAAGCAATAATTCTTATTTCCAATCATCTACTATTGAATCAACTTTTACAAATCAATTAAACAATCAAAAAAATCAATTAAACTATTGAATCAACTTTTGCAGCCATACATCATTTTCACGCAGTTCACTTCTGAGATTAACCTGCAGAAACCAACATTTGCTCAAACAACACTTTCTACACATCTAAAACCTACAAACAGCAAATTATTGAATTCTAGGTACTTAACCAAACATTTTCAAACCAAAAGTCTATAAACTTACCAATTGTTTATGGACATTTTTATAACGCGGATGCAGGTAGGCAGCGTCTCGTATATATCGATTTAGCCATATAATGCCGAAACCACAAGCCTACTGCAGCTCTATCTCTATCGGTGGGAGGTAGATACTTGGTGCTTCCCGTCGTCAAACGCTCCAACGCCAAGCATACGAGAGGACCACAATCTCCTCTGGCTCCTCCCGTTTGTTGTGGCGCGGTCTCGTCTCTAATAACTGTAATATTGAGCTTCTTTGGCTTCTTGTTTCCAGAACGAGTCCAATAATTGATCGCATCCAAGAATTTAGCCAAATGAGAGCTCCATCCCTTAATAATATCTCTTAAATCAGCCAATGATATGTAATTTATCATGCTGTCATACACTATTGTCTTAAGGGATGGGAGCTGAAGCTCGACGAGAATCCAATGTTTACGTTCCAAAACAGGGATAAACACCTACAATCATAAGTAATAATTCATTCATTTGCGCACTTATTTCATAAAACCTTTAAACTCAATCTAAAATAAATACTAACCTTATCGACCTCCCACCATGCAGGATAAAGTTTAGCTTGTCCATTGCCCAAATCAAATGATTCATCTCGTGCATTCTTCAAGTGAACGGCGTTAAAAGACGTCGGCATAATTGTATATCGTATATTTTTATTTTTCTTAAGTTTTCTTATTATTAGAAGACGTGTCACCCACGCATCGATATGCTGTTTTACAAAAAAAGACATATATTAGTGACTTACATAAATTTAAAAAAAAATTAATCAAATTGAAATATAAGAAAAATATAAGACTTACCCCCCCATCGAAATAGCCATTGTCTTCGACCCCTAATAATACGCCCCACCAAGACCGATCAAGCAACAAATAGATATCATCGGTGAGCTTGCATATGTCAGTGAAACACCCCTGGCTCCGCTCATGTAGATAAAAATCAACTGCGGTCTTAGCCCAAAGGGTGTTATCCATAATTGTGTCCGGTAGTTGTTTCCTCTCCTCTTCAGATACCGGTATGGTACTGGCCGGTAACTCATACGAGAGCCAACTTGAATCCATCATGTCCGGCACGTCAGAGGGTTTCTCAAGAAGCCTACATATGACGCCATGTGAATCGGGCTCTTGAATGGTGGAAAGGACCTCTTCAATGATGACAGTGGCCTCTTGAACGGTGGGAGGGGACTCTCGAGGAATGATAGGGGGGGCCTCTTCAACGATAGGAGTGGACTCTTGAGGGATGACAGGCGAGTCGGGCTTCTTCTTGCGGTGTCTTCGCACTATTGGGGTGTACGGAGACTTAATAGCACGTGCACGCTGTCTGATGCGTGAACTCCGTCGTGCAAGCATAACCCGACGTAAAGCATCCACTCTATCGGGCCGCTAAATAATTAAATACAAAAATCAGTAAAAAACAGACATGATATTTAAACAGTGAAAACAAAGACAAATATGTTTCAAACTTGCATTGTATTCACCCAAGTCATTATTCTATCATAGTTCACAAAATGCATCAGATAACAAAGAAAAATATGTTTCAAACTAATACCCTGAAATTAGTATTTGTCTTTGTTTTGTCTATTGGTTGAAGTAATGCAATCCATTCAAGTTTCAATTTGCAGAAGAAGAAATAGTTACTTTCGCAACACGAAACTTAAAATCGCAACGCGAAATGAGAATCGCAACGAGAAACCAAAATCGCAACGCGAAATGAAAATCGCAACGACAGAATCGCAATGCGAAATGAAATCGCAACGAGAATCGCAACGCGAAATGAAAATCGTAATGCGATTTTGGTTTCGCGTTGCGATTTTGTCGTTGCGATTTTGGTTTCGCGTTGCGATTCTGTCGTTGCGATTTTCATTTCGCGTTGCAATTCTCTCGTTGCGATTTTAAGTTTCGTGTTGCGAAAGTAAACTATTTCTTCTTCTGCAAATTGAAACTTGAATGGATTGCATTACTTCAACCAATAGACAAAACAAAGACAAATACTGACTTCAGGGTATTAGTTTAGCAGAATTGGCAGCAACCGAACAAATTTACTTTCAACCAAAAGACAAAACAAAGACAAATACTATTTTACAGTGTTAAAGAATACACAGTTTAGCAGAATTGGCAGCAACCGAACAAATTTACTTTCAACCAAAAGACAAAACAAAGACAAATACTATTTCACAGTGTTAAAGAATACACAGTTTAGCAGAATTGGCAGCAACCGAACAAATTTACTTTCAACCAAAAGACAAAACAAAGACAAATACTATTTCACAGTGTTAAAGAATACACAGTTTAGCAGAATTGGCAGCAACCGAATAAATTTACTAAGCAATCTAAGTGAAATGACTAATCTAAGTGAAATTACGAGTAAATTTATCATTAAGTTAAATATGGAAAATCTTAAACTTACCTCGTTGCGTAGATTATGAACCTCATTCTGCAACGATACTATCATCACGTAGAGCGGCAACCTCACCACGTAAAGTTGACACCTCCACACGCCATGCACCATCGTTATCGCGTAGAGTACCGATCTCCTCACGCAAGGCATTGACCTCATCACGTAATCATCCCGTGGAGGTGGAGAACAAGGAGATAAATGTCGTGGCCTCTTTACCGGTCGCCTATCATGAGGTGATGGTGGAGAAGAGGCTCGATGATGTGACGGGATAGGTGATGGCTCTCGTTCTAGAGGTGTATAGTCGGGTCGATCGGGTGATGACTCTGGGTGAGGTGATGGCTCTCGAATTGGAGGAAGTGGATGCTGCTCATCATCTGTGCCATCAAAAAAACTCTGACTAGCTTGCCACCAATCAGTGGCAAGCTCTTCCTCCGTGGTGTCAGTCTTTGTAATGGAATGTTGGCCTCCTAACAATATAAAAACTCAAACAAAGTTAAACGTCTACTATTAATAACTTGTTTATATATACGAAAGTATTTGTGTTAACTTACATTATTTATTGTCGCATATGGTATTAAGTCTTCCCAATCCAACAGATTTTTCCTCTTCCAGGAAATAGCCCTGGGAATATCATTTGACGTTTTTATTGCATATGTACGCATGCTGGGGAAAGCCTCGAATATCCAAATCTACAAACAATATAATAACAAAATTAGTAATTGTTAAATAATTAATTATAATTTTAGAAACATTATATAGAAATTCTTACCTTAAAGGCCCAAACAAAGCCTGACAAAGTGTATTTCGACCCATCGCCACGCAAACTTTTGCGGTCATCAAAGGCAGTAGACAACTTAGTCCAGGTAGCTTTCCATATATACGAACCCCACGGAAACAGATTCCATGCATTCAGGTCCTCTACCAATATTATTAGCTCCCGAGGAATAGGTTGTCTGGCCTCTCTGCCTAAAAAGCCGGCATACACAAGTAGTAGAAGGCATACTCGGACAACATCGACGTCATCCATCCGAGTGAAACCAGCTTTCTTATTAAACAATTTCTTCAGGTCGTCGACGTGTAGGTTCGGCTTCTCCATTGACTCATCCAGAAAAACCCGGGATAACCATAATGGGCGGGCGATATGACGAGTGTACCGACCTACATCATCGTGTCCGAATCGTAGACCAGTGATTAAGCAGAACTCCTTCCGCCCAAAACAAGTATACGCTGGTGGAAAATGAAACCATATCTCTTCCTCACCACGTTGTATACTGTCGGGTAGATTTGATGTCATGGTCTGAAGCCACAATGGGTCAAATTAGCATCTCCACCCGGATGCTGTACTCTCAGCCATGGCCCGAAGCAGGTTTCCTCAAACAATTGTCTTTGTGCAGGTGAAAGCTTCGAAGCAATTGTAGTGGCTAGGCTAACTTTATTCCTTAATGTCAATGAAGCCGAAAAAAATTTCTACAAAAACAATAAACATACCAAGTTAGATATACCAAAAACTACACTGTGAAGATATACCAAAAACAATAAACATAAAAGTAGTAGTTTATTCTTGAAACTAAAATTTGCAACACTGTTTGTCTTTTGGTTGAAATGAAAATCGCAACGAGAGAATGACTGTCGCAACGAGAGAAATGAAAATCGCAACGAGAAATGAAAATCGCAACGAGAGAATCGCAACGCGAAATGAAAATCGCAATGCGATTTTGGTTTCGCGTTGCGATTCTCTCGTTGCGATTTTCATTTCGCGTTGCGATTCTCTCGTTGCGATTTTCATTTTTCTCGTTGCAGATAGTCATTTTCACGTTGCGATTTTCATTTATCTCGTTGCGACTCTTCTGCAAATTGAAACTTGAATGGATTTCATTACTTCAACCAAAAGACAGAACAAAGACAAAGATAAATACTAACTTGAAAATCGCAACGAGAGAATAGCAACGCGAAATGAAAATCGCAACGAGAGAATCGTAACGCGAAATGAAATCTAAGTGAAATGGTTAATCTATTATTGAAATGACCAGTAAACTTATCATCAGTTTCAATATGAAAAACCTACAATAATGCAAAAATTTCAAAATAAAAATAATTAAAAAAACTAACCCTCGGAGGTTGATTTTCCATTTCTGAATATTGTGAGGGATTTCTGACCGTGAATGGTTGTGAGGGATTTCGCCGGAGATGGGACGGAAATCTTCGGAGATGGGGACGGATTTCGCCGTAGAGAGTGAGAGATGGAGATGGGACTGAGTTGTGATTTTAGGTTTAGGTTATGAGTTGCGATTACGGGATTTTGTCTTAATATTCGTTTTTGTAATTTGAAAATAAAATACGCGTAGCGATTATAATGGCGCTTTAAAAATCGCGTTGCGATTTACGGATACGCGTTGCGATTTTACGTATTGTCGTTGCGATTTACGGATACGCGTTGCGATATACGGATACGCATTGCGATTTACGGATACGCGTTGCGATTTACGGATACACGTTGCGATTTACGGATACGCGTTGCGATTTATGTGTTCGCGTTGCGATTTTCATATTCGCGTTGCGATTCTGGAAAATCGCAATGCGAATTTGTACTATCGCATTGCGATTGTCAAGAATCGCGTTGCGATTTTGGAAACTGATTTGCGATTCTGGGGATCGCGTTGCGATTTTTATTTCGCGTTGCGATTTTGTTGGTCATTTTGGCAAATCCAAAAAAGTTGGTTAAAATCGTATTATAAGGCATTTTTGGTCACTGATGCGATTTTCTCTTTATAAATTAAGTTATTTTTTTCCTTTTAAGAACAGTTTTATCGGAGGCAAATACACTAAGATCTCATAAGGATCAAATATATCATAAGGACAAAATACATTCTTTTTCTGGATTTGTCAATGATTTTGTCATCAATTCTGAAATGACGCATGATTCATAATTATTTTTCAACATATCTATTTTGTCATTTAAACAAACTATTTTTTTTATTTTGATTATTATTAATAATGTATCACCTTTCTAAAAGAACTTAAGTTTAACCGTGTCGAACAAACTTAATAGAGAGTAACATTCATTCATTTTTTTATTGTAAAAGAATTTTTTAATGTATATGTACAGTTGGTTGGATGAATCTATCTCGTTCGACGAGTACTATCGAACACGATGAACATCATTAATTTAATTTGTAAAATTTAAAATTTTAAAAAACTCAAAGTATAATTATAAAATAGTTAAAATTTTAAAATAAATTTTAAAATGAAGTATTAGTTACACTATTTTTCATAATTTTTTGCTAACAACATTTGGATCAAATATCAACTCTTAAATTAACAAATCCTAAATATTTTTTCATTGTTTAAATAATTTATAATTATACTTGAGTCCTTTAAAATTTTTACATTTTATAAATTAAATTAAATTAAAATTGTTCATCGGTTCTCAAGTACTTTTCCCAATATACGCACGTTTTTCATGCCCTGACACCGACTAGTATTCAAGTCAAATAAATTTACAGGATAGAGTCGGATCCTATGCTGATCTTGTTTGATTTGTTGATTGATTTTCCTTTTCCAAACAGACCAAATTAATAGATTCCGAAAATAAACATGTTTTTGTTACAAAATGAGGACCCATTCTTTCTTCTGTGTATAATACATTGAATCATAAATCAGAACAGAACATATCCCTCAATATTCTTACACACACATCCAATCCGATTAACAAAAGGAAACAGTGGTGATTTGCTTAATCGATTCATAATCATGTTATTCAACATCTATTACCTATAAAAAAAATTCAGCTGATTATTTCGTGTTCTACCTTTGTATGAATCTCAGTGCCAAGCAGAAGCTGATATGAGGTTCCTATCTTTCCATCCCAATAACATGGCACCATCCTTCTCCGCCAGTGTATAGTGTTCGGAGTAACACTTCAGCAGGCTTCGTATCACCGACTTTACATAAGAGCTTAAAGGGTATTGTCGAAATCCGGCCATCGTTAGCCTAGACTTCCACTTACCGAAGAGCTCGTGGCGTTCGACCCTCTCTTCTCCCTCACAAGCAATGACATTCACTATATCCCTGGCCAGGCAATGTTGCTCCACGTTGACTCGTTCCTTTCTGTCCCTTGTTAGTGTCTCGTCTATGGACTCGAACATTGCCAAGTAGTACTCCAGAGTCTCGATGAATCTAGGAGGAAAGGGGCTGTGTTCGTGTTTGATTCTTGCTCTACCAATGTGGTGACCTTGGGAGAAAGTGACTTCACCATTCGTAGAAGCCCGTCCCTAGGATTGTTCACGTCGACGCTCTCGTCAGGGGTGTGATGGAGCTGCAGAGGGAAGTTGACAGCCAGAGCCTCTCCGGGCCTAACATCAAGCATGTCCCTTGTGATATCTGCTGCAAAAACCGGCATTCCTTGAAACTCAACTGGAATATTGAACTTCTCGGACAGAGAAGCCAACGTCTTCCAACAGTTTCCAATCCATCACCACGAGCATATTTAGAAAGAGAGTCATCAATTCCGGTAATCCGAACATAAGGAGCTCCACCCGGTCTGGCTGCAAGTGCCTGCAAGAGAGTCACCCATTGTGTTCCCTGAGCAATCTGGAAATCAATAATGTGAATGCGATTTTCCATTCGGCATGCTTCAGCAATGGCCCCATTGGCTGCCATGTAGCCGAGCTTTAAGTATGGGCAGGTTTCATACAGGATTTGTATGTAGGAGAGCAAGTCCTTGCCTTCAGGCTCTCTGTAACGAAGGGCACGATATATGCTCGACCCCGATGCTTCTTTCCTTGCCACCAAACCTTCCACCAAGTAAGCACCAAGACGCTGGATCGGTTCCCCGCTGATGGACACAGCATCCTTAGCCTTGGCAATCAACTTATCAAATTCAGCCATATAGTTCTCAGAGAGGGCCTTAGCACAAGCAATCAGCAACTGCTTCAGATTGCCGGAAGGAATACCCTGCAGAACCAAACCATCGATCGATTTCCGATGTTTCTCAAAGTGACCAACTTCACTTGATTGTCTATAGCTAGAGACAAAGGATGTCTGAGGCTGAAGCACCAAAGATCGCTGGCCGGTTGTCTGTGCTCTACTACTTTCCCCACGGGAAACAGTAGGGGCGGTTATCTCTTCGTCCTCATCGGGCTCCATAAGCGCAGTCTCCAATTCCTGCAAAGTGTATATCAATTTGTGACCAGAATATGCATCTTGTGGACTCAATCGATGGAAATAAGTGTTGGATTCGAGTGAAGAGTTGCAAGAAGGGCTAAGTCCGGAGAGATTCTCCGTGGAGCTATCACTCAATGTGGTGTTGGTATCACAATCAATTGAGTCGAAAAGGGCGAGTTGGGTGAGTTTCCTATGTCAGGTTTCAAAGAACTAAATAGCCTGTTAGGTGTTGAAGGAAAAGTTGAATAAGAAGTTGTGTACGATAGGCCATCACCGGCCACACTGTATCTGAGAAGCTGGTGCGAGTCCATTCTATGAGTTTGGCATAAGCTTTCCTAGTCAATGATGAGATCTCAGGAAAATTATAGGAAAACAAAATTGACCTGCAAAACCAATGCAAAGAACGCTATTAGAACATTCCACAAACACATGGTAAACCAAAATAAACCTCAAACTGACAAAAGAGAATCCATATACCAAAATTTCCCATAAACGGAAAATACTAATAAAAAACTTTGTTTACATAATGAAAACTAAAATGTAAGCACTTAAAATACCAAGCACTCAAAGTCAGCCGCTTTTTCATTTTCCCGGCGACCCAACACAACCCAAAATGAAAACCCAGAAACAAATATAGAGAATCTAATCCAAATAAAGGAGAAAATCACCCCCAAAAAAAAGTCAATTTTAATACAAAATTTGCAAAGTTTACCTTGAAATTCTTGTTTCTGAGGAATCAAAAATCAAAACCCAAATCTCCAAATTAATAAAATGAACAAATTTCTTGTTCTTTCGGTAAGACTTGGACTTTTTGTTTTTAATCTCTTTTTTTTCCAAAGTTTGAAATTGAAGAAACAGGATTGACGCAGGCGAGTGAGTTATCAATTTATAGGAGGGGAAGCAGTGGACGATTATTTAACGGAATTTTAGATGAAGATTGTAGCGGCAAGCGTTTTTCAAAATGTTGGGAGGTGTCGTTTTTCGTTTTTGTACTGCTTGACTTAACGACGTTAAAAGGAAACTAACGGCCCCGCCGACCACGTTCACACGTTGGACTACATTCTTTGATATTTCCTTCTTCATTTTCTTAAAATGCGTGGCGTACGACAATCGCTGATTCCACGCGCCTCCCTAGACTGTTTGAAGCAATCTCCGTCATATTTTGTCCACAGCCTTCATTTGATATTTTCAATTTATATGTAAAAGTATATCAACAAAATTTTATTCAACAGATAATCTGATAATAAATTTATTGACTATAAAACGATGCTAATAAAACTAAATCTTATTCCGCTTATTCTTTTGAACTGGAAGGTGACAGCAAACAAATAATTTATTGACATCAGTCAATGTTCAGAGTAAGGACTTCACAACAGGTAGTTCTGTCGTACGACAGTTTAATATATGGTTAAAGAAAGACGTTATCGAAAATATTAATATTTTTTAATATTTTCAATTAAACGCTACCTAAAATATTTTTTTTTACCAGAAATATTAATTTTAGACGCTACCTAAAATGTTATTTTTCTACCGGTTTTTCTACCGAAAATTAGGTAGCGAAATTAACATTTTTGATAGAAAAAATAATGTTTTAGGTAACGTTTTACCGAAAATGTTAAAAAAATTAACATTTTTAATAACGTCTTTCTTTACCCGTATATTAGGTTGAGCTATGGCAAAACTACCCCTATAAAAGGTTTAGTATGAGTTGGGTAATAATGATGATGTGATCTTAAAAACGGGTGTTAATTACTACATGTTTTTTTTTATAATTATAGTGTTTTAAAGTATAAAGGTTTAACACTTGCCAATTTAATTAACCAAGATGCTGTTGGATGCAATTTGTCACTTATCATCAACCTTCCTTGTTCATGGAGCTTTCCTCATTCACAGTTCAAATTAGCATCTTTTTCTAATACATGCACCACCTTTTAAACATTCTTTATCATACATCACCTATAAGGAATAACGAATACAGAAAAATTTTATATTTATGGGATGGGTCAATATAAATATAATAAAAAAATTACATAAAATCAAAATTAATCTCTAATATTTATTGAAATAATTATTTTGACTCTTATCCTTTTAGGAGTATTTTGACTCCCAACGATTTATTTTGGGATAAAATGATTCATCCATGAATAAAAATTATTTGTTAATAAACAGTTAAGAGTTAATAAACAATTAAGCTCCAAAATAAGGGTATTTTCACCATAAAATGAAATATTGAGGCTTAAAATATTTTAGAAAAATAAATAAGGGTTAAAATAATTATTCGGACAAACATTATGTGATTTTTTGTCTTAAAATGAAACATTAAGAGTCAAAGTACTCTAAAAATATAAAATATGATCAAAATGATCATTTTAATAAACGTTAGAAACTAATTTTAATATTAAGCCTAAAAGATTTATCTACCATAATTTATATATATATATATTAATTTAAATATAATAACTATATATATTTAAAATAAATCTAAAAATATATATCAGCTAAACTAATATAATTTTAAACACAATTTATATATGTTTTTACCTAAATTATATACTATATTTTAATATTTGAGGCATGGGGTGGGCCATAGTCTAGGTATGCCCACCTTGAGATACGCCCTGATTCTAGGCTCTACTTTAAAGCAAATAAATTTATTATAATTATTAGTAAAAATATTAGTGATTTTCTCGATATATCATCGTCCACCGTTTTTGTTTTCGATAAGGCACCGTTCAGACTATATTTTTCGATCTAACACCCTTTGCAGAAAGATGCGCCCTTTGCAACGCGCTTAACGCTGATTTGACGCCACGTGGGGTAAGGTGCGCCCCTTGTGGCATGCCTTATGCTGACATGTGATATACGTGTGTATAGCGCGCCTTGGGACGCGCCTTCGGCCACCTAAGGTATAGCGCGGGGCAGGGACTGCGCCTTACCTTTAACACAATTATGTTAGGCGCGAACCAGGGGCCGCATCTTAGCTTTATCTAATATAATTATGTAAGGCACGGTGCAGGTACCGCGTCTTGTAGCTTTTCCCGACTATAAATTCCATTTCCCCCCGGTAACTCCTCACATCTCCTCTCGATTATAAAAAAAATTAATACAACAATCCGACAATCTTTTCATATTTGATTCAAAAGTTCGTGCGATTTTTCGTTATTGGGTAATTTTGTGATAATTTTTTTATTATACTTACTGTTTATTATGATTATTTGAAAAAATATTATACTAATTGTTGTCAATTAATTTCTGTGTTCGTAAAATTAGAATGTGAGAGCATACGTCGAAATAGTTTTGTTGTACAGGTAATAATATAAAATTATATTATTTAAATTATTTACGTTTATGTGTAAAAAATTTATTGTGTTATATTTTCGTTCATATATTATTTATTTAATCAGATTTGTTTTAGTTGTTTTTTTTTACAAATATAATATTGCCGCACTTTTAAACTCAAAGAATGGCGCGACTTTCAGCTATTGTTTATTATGATGGTGAAATTCGAGAAGATGAAACCGACGTTATTTTCGTATCAAATGAGCGTGTTAAAATATCATTGAAGAGAAACATAACTCTTGAGGAGCTGATAACGAAGATTTCAATGAAGATTCATGTTGGAAATAGTAGAAGAATGTCGTCGTTGCAGTACAGATTTCCAACATCATTGTTGCCATTAACTTTTACAGCGTTCGAACTATCGAATAATGATGATGTTGAAATGATGGCTGATTTGCAAAGTAATTATTCAGACGACGATATTGAGATGTATGCAAAGTTTGTTCAAGTGCGTGCTGTTCGGGGTCAATTATTAAGCTCCCACTATGGGCTGGCTGAACAAGTTGATCAAGTTGACAGCCCGACGACAGTAATGTGTAATGATTTTAATGCCATAATGGCGAGACATTCATCTGTAACTCCTTACGATATGTACTGATGTGGGTCGACAAACAATCTGTATGGCAACATCGCGTCCAGTTCAAGGGGAAGACATTCATCTGCAAATCCCTTTTACCTAATATGGAGATGACATCGACACAACAATCTATGGAGTTTCCGTTTGACACGATGGCTTTAAGCTCCAGGGGGAGGCATTCGACTGCGAGCTTTTTTGATTTGAATGTCGATATGCCTTTCAGTTCAAGGGGAAGACGTACAAATAGTAGGTTCTTCGACCTAAATGTTAAGAGCATGGAGGAACCATCATCTCCACCAGAAGAACCGCTTTGTGAGACTGGTACGGATGGTGCTGAGACTGGACTATTCATTCACCCAGAATCACCGCAATTCAACTCTGATGATGATGATGATGTGGATGAAGTTCCAACAAATGTGGCACAAACTGACCCTTCAGCACACATGTATGAAGCTGATTATGGTGTAATGTATGCGCCAGAATTTGCGGATATACCTCATCTCGGTGACTATGGATATTACTCATCAATAAATAATGATGAGTTATATTTAGGCATGGAGTTTTCAAGCAAAGAAGAAGCGGTGATGGCTATAAAAAATTACAATATCCGTAATTCTGTTCAATCGAGAGTCGACCACTCCACGACAGAAAAATATGTATGTTACTATGCCCGAAGCGAAAATGGATGCAATTAGATGGTTCGTGTATCAAAGAGGAAGAGAAAAAACAACAGATGAAAACTAACAGTATACAACGATCATCACACATGTTGTGCTGGAGGGGTCAACCTAGATCATCCCAACTTGGACTCGGAAGTGATATGCCAAGCCATCATGCCTATGGTAAAAGCAAGCTCTCATATAGATGTTTCTGTGTTGATTTCAGCTATACAATCACAGTATAGGTACACTGTCTCCTATAAAAAAGCTTGGTTGGCAAAACAAAATGCCATTGTCAAACTTCATGGCGAATGAGATGCGTCTTACAACGAACTTCCAAGCTAGTTTAGGCTGGTACGGAGGTTGAATCCTGGGATAATTGTGGACTTCGAAACCTCCTATGCATACCATAATGATCGAGTTCTCTGCGATCGATGCCAATTCTACTGGGTTTTTTGGACTTACCCACAGTGCGTTAATGATGTCAAATACTGCAAACCTGTGGTCCAGATCGACGAGACTTTATTGTATGGAAAATACAATCAAGTTTTATTATTGGCAGTTGTCCAAGATGACAATCGCAATATTCTTCTAGTTGCTTTTGCTCTTGTCGAAGGAGAAGATACAAATTCTTAGGCTTTTTTTCCTCCGAAATTTACGTGCACATGTTATCACGAGGGAAAAAATATGTGTCATTTCATATCGCGGAGCTGGGATCAAAGCAGCAATGGAGTCTTTGGGTCCAATATGGCAACCACCCTTTGTCCAACATAGGTATTGTCTCCGACACATTATTGCGAACTACCATGGAAGATACAAGAAGAATGATGAGCGTAATTACTTGTGCGCATGGGAAAGTGAAACTGATGTAGTTTGTTTTCTTTCGATCCGAATAGTAAGTTATACATTTTTTTGATCAGGTTACGAACTTCTTCCTCTAACGTTTGAATCAATGCTTCAAGATTTGTGGGCGAAGAACGAGGAAGGACACAATTACATCAACCTCATCGATAAAGAAATGTGGACGAACACATATGATGGTGGATATCGATATAGACCCATGACGACCAACTTGGCAGAGGCAATCAATTCAACTTTAAAGGGTGCACGTCACTTATCTGTAGCTGCTTTGGTAAAGACTACATATTTTCATTTGGGGGCGCTTTTTACGAAGCTCGGGGGGCAAACTCAAACCTGGATGCAAGGCGGTCATGTCTATCACCCTAGATTAGTTGCAGATCTACAGAAAAAAAAATTGTTGCATCAAATGGGATGTCTGTAACAAGCTTCTTTAGAAGGCATGAAATGTTTCGTGTCACAGAGTTGCCGCGACCTCTTCAAGGGATTGAAGCTGTGTCGTTAAGAGTAAATCTAAGGGATAGAACGTGCAACTGCGGGTTTTTTCAAGCTCTGAAATATTCGTGCTCTCATGTGATAGCAACTCGCTCGCATATACATCAAGATTATAACCATTTTGTGGATCACGTATACCTACTATCTGAAGTTTTTAAGGTATACGAATTTGAGTTCCCCCCATAGGTAATGACAAAGACCCTGATGGGGTTCAAGATTGGCTTCCGATTGTACCAAATACGAGTTTATTGAGGGTGCATGGTCGTCCAAAATCCAATCGAATTCATTGCGATATGGATATTCGAGAAAGATATAGACAAGACAGAAGATGTGGGCATTGTAGAAACCCAGAACACACTAGAAAAACATGTTCACTTCTGTTGTCATCAAGTAACAATTGATGAGGAAATGATGTAGTTGTTTATCAATTAATAATTATTGTACTTTAATTTGCATTTACTTCAAGTTAATGTTATTCGATAACCGCTGATGAAGATTAAAAAAATGATACAATTATACGAGATTGGACGTTTGTGTTATATTAACGAATAACTGATTTTAACGATACAATAAGTATTAAATGGTAAATGATAATCAAATTACAATAACTAATATTAAATGGTAATAAACAAAATTAAGCAAAATAAATTAACAAAAAGTCCAACAAATTTAACAAAATAAATTAAAATAAATCCAACCATATTAACGAATTAAAGTAAGTATTAAATGATAAATAAAAAAATTACAATAAAAAAGTCCAATAAACAACTACAATAAAAAGTACTAAATATAAATATAATAAAAAAACAAAATCTATCGATGCATGCGACGTGAATGTGTTCCACAAAGCGGTGGCTGTCGGTCTCGAGGATGATTTCTTCGTATCACTGGTTGTGACTCCTCGCTGACATTATCATCACCATCATCGTCGTCCTCGTCCTCGTCCTAAGCAGCTAAATTTTGTTGATGAGGATGAAACACCTCCATAGAATAAGGACCCTGGAGGTGTATCACTGATTATCCCATCGGCCTACGAAAACTGGAAAAACTCATAAAACCCAAACATCGCTGAGTGTGAAAACTGTACAGGAGGTGTCTGTGCTGCGGCCATGGATGATGAGGATGAACCCGCCAAATATCCAATATATGAACCCCAAGTCGAATCTACAAACATAGACCCATAATAGCCTCCAGGAGGGGTCATAAAACTCTGTGAATGTGGCGACGGCGGGGTCATAAAACCAAGTGAAGGCGGCGGTGACGACATCAAGTAATGGAAAAGCGGTGACGACATCATATATGGTTGCAATATGTAAGTCGCTACAGACGGTGGTTACTGTGAATGTCCTGCTGGTGCAGCTGAGGATGAACCGGAAGCACCTGCTCTCCGTCTACAAGTCGGGGGACGATGGTGCTATGTCGGTGAATGTCTCTGTCGACGTCGTAGAAAGGTCCGCCCTCGGGTAGCATAAATGGTTTCCTGTTTCTATTGAACCACTCATAATAATCATCACCAACCGTCAAGTCATCAACATAAATGGACTCTCTACGGGGAAGGCACCGATGTCGATCCTCCCACAACACGACCCACTCATGATGCCTCACCAGCCAATCTGTATCGGTCTTGCCACGTCTATCTGTGCTATGCAACTCGTCCATATTACGAGGTGCTTCCGAAATTGGTTGAAAACAACCAAATTGTTGGACCACACGATCAGTGGAGTGCCACTCGACTGTCGCATAATATATCAAATTGACCATCTCCATCCAAACATCTGATGGGGCCCTTAACTCAGGTGGGATCACCGTCCTCACATCATCATTAGAATATGGCACCCATTCAAACTAAAACAAATATATATAATTTTTATCAAAAATAATAATCTAATTATATAACTATAATCTAAAATCGATTTTTAAACATGAAAATTCATACTTGTGTATAAAATGATTAATATACGAAATCAGTTTTATAATTACCTCAAGAGTAGCAAAAATACGAATGGTGTTAAAAGTTTCAAAGTTTGGCAACCAACTTTGGAAAATGTTTTTTTCAAAGTTTGGTAAATGTTTCTTTGAAAAATGTTTTTCAAAGTTTGGTAAAATTTTGGTAGATGTTTGTTGAAAATAGGAATGGGTAAATTCACTTTAGTCATTGCACTTTAGGGTATTTTCAAAGATTAGTCCCTAAGTTTCTACTATAAATACCCTTACCCATTTAGCTTCAAAATCATCCCAAAACATTTCTTTCTTCCTATACTAGAGAGCTTTCTTGTGAGTAGTGAGTGTTTTGTAAACACCTGTAAATTTTCTCTCTTAGTAAAAGATCTGCAGCAGCCCGGAGACGTAAGCACAATTGGCTGAACTCCGTTATCAATTTTCGGGTATTATTTTTCCGCTTTTATTTCGCATTCTCACTAATCTGGTTATAGGGAAATTACTTGTACTCGGTTTATTTTCCTAACAACTGGTAATCAGAGCTTTTGGTTGTGAATTTTGTCAATTTTTCTGTGAGGTTACTATTCATTACTATTCACATGAATAGTGAATTTCGTGAATAGTGAAATTTCGGTCGGCGATACGAGTTTGTCGACGGTGGTGTTCTAATACACGGTGGTTCGCAAGAATTGTCAGAAACGATCCAAAAGAAGCCAGATTCGAGTGGAAGCGATGGCTGCAGACGAAGGGAAGGTGAAAATTGAAAAGTTCGATGGTGCGGACTTTGGCTTTTGGAAGATGCAGATTGAAGATTTTCTGTACCAGAAAAATCTTTATCAACCTCTCTCAGGAAAGCAACCAGAGGGCATGAAGAATGAAGATTGGGCTCTTCTCGACCGACAAGCCCTCGGAGTCATCCGACTGACGTTGTCCCGAAATGTTGCTTTCAACATAGTAAAGGAAAAGACCACGGCGGGTCTTATGGCGGCTCTCTCCAGTATGTATGAGAAGCCATCGGCCTCAAACAAAGTTCATTTGATGAGGCGATTATTCAATTTGCGGATGACGGAAGGGGCATCGGTGGCACAACACCTAAATGAACTCAACACAATCACAACCCAGTTGAGTTTAGTGGAAATTGAGTTCGATGATGAAGTTCGAGCTTTAATTCTCTTATCATCTCTACCAGACAGTTGGAATGCTACTGTTACAGCAGTCAGCAGTTCGTCGGGAAACAGCAAATTAAAATTCGACGATGTTCGGGATCTGGTACTGAGTGAAGAAATTCGACGGAGAGAATCGGGTGAAGCATCAACCTCCTCAGCCTTGCACACGGAGTCTAGAGGAAGAACTTCAGAAAGATATTCAAATCGTGGCAGATCAAAATCCAGACGGGAAAAATCTAGAACGGGAAAGAAAGATTTTACCTGTTATAATTGTGGCAAGAAAGGTCACTTTAAAAGAGATTGTCGAGCACTGAAGAAAGATACCGGTGCACAGGAATCTGCCAACGTGACAGAGGAGACATGTGATGCCATGATTCTAAGCGTCAACAGTCCGATTGAATCATGGATCTTGGATTCAGGGGCATCTTTCCACTCCACCCCATGCCAAGAAATCATGGAGAACTATGTCAGTGGTGATTTTGGGAAGGTTCATCTTGCTGATGATGAAACCTTAAAGATCGTCGGAAAATGAGACATCCGACTAAAGTTGCCAAACCAGACCACCTGGAAGCTGACAGGAGTGAGACATATTCCTGGCCTCAAAAGAAATCTGATTTCTGTTGGACAGCTTGATGGAGAAGGATATAGCACAACCTTTTCAGGCTGTGAATGGAAGATTACCAAAGGAGCACTCGTCATTGCTCGTGGTAAGAAGACTGGTACTCTCTATGTAACCTCAAATTTAGAGAATATCATTGCAGTAGCAGATGCTGATGGAAAATCAAACCTATGGCACCAAAGGCTTGGCCATATGAGCGAGAAAGAGATGAAGACACTTTTGTCAAAAGGGAAGCTGCCGGATCTAAAAAATGTAGATGTCGGACTATGCGAGGATTGCATCTTTGGCAAACAAAAGAAAGTCAGTTTTGCAAAGATTGGCAAGACACCCAAGGCAGAAAGGTTAGAATTGGTTCATACTGATGTATGGGGACCATCCCCAGTTCCATCTCTTGCAGGCTCACTATATTATGTCACCTTCATCGATGATTCAACAAGGAAGGTGTGGGTTTATTTTCTGAAGAAGAAATCAGAAGTCTTCGATATCTTCAGAAAATGGAAGGCCATGGTGGAAAATGAGACTGGTTTGAAAGTCAAGCGGTTGAGGTCTGACAATGGAGGAGAGTACAGAGACAGTAGATTCAGAGATTTCTGCGCAAACAATGGGATCAAGATGGAGACAACAGTTCCCAAGACACCGTAACATAATGGTGTAGCAGAGCGCATGAACAGAACTCTGAATGAACGTGCCAGAAGTATGAGGATACATGCCGGCTTGCCCAAATTTCTATGGGCTGAAGCAATCAACACTGCAGCTTACTTGATCAACCGTGGGCCCTCAGTTCCTTTGGATGGCGGAATACCAGAGGAAGTTTAGAGCAAGAAAGAAATAAACCTTTCACACTTAAGAGTGTTTGGTTGTATTTCTTATGTACACATAGACTCTGCTGAAAGAAGTAAGCTTGATGCTAAGTCCAACAAATGTGCCTTTGTTGGTTATGGCGGTGATGAGTTCGGTTACCGGTTTTGGGACTATGAAAATCGGAAGATCATCAGAAGCAGAGACGTCATTTTCAATGAAAATGTGATGTACAAAGATAGATCAACCGCAGAATCAAGTAATACCGAAGCTGAAACAAAGGAATTTGCTGAGTTCGAGGAGATTTCTGGAAATGATGTTCAGATCAATCCTGAAGCAGTTCAAGAAGAACCAGGCACACCAGAACTGAGACGCTCCTCCAGAATTCCTAAACCAACCCAACGGTATTCTCTTTCTTTACACTACTTGTTGATGACTGACAATGGTGAACCAGAGTGCTATGATGAAGCAATGCAAGTGGAGGATTCAGTCAAGTGGGAGTCTTCCATGAAAGATGAGATGGACTCGCTTATGTCAAATCAGACATGGGAATTAGCTGAATTACCACCAGGCAAGAAAGCGCTCCACAATAAGTGGATTTACAGGATCAAAGAAGAGCACGATGGGAGCAAACGCTACAAAGCAAGATTGGTTGTCAAAGGCTTTCAGCAAAAAGAAGGTATTGACTACAATGAAATTTTCTATCCAGTCGTAAAATTGTCTACAATCAGACTGGTGTTGAAAATTGTAGTTGCAGAGAATTTACATCTTGAGCAGTTAGATGTAAAGACAGCTTTCCTTCATGGTGATTTGGAGGAAGAAATCTATATGAGGCAGCCAGAAGGCTTCATAGAGGCAGACAAGAAAAACCTGGTATGCAGGTTGAAGAAGAGCTTGTATGGTTTAAAACAAGCTCCTAGACAGTGGTACAAGAAGTTCGATAGCTTCATGAGTAGCAGTGGTTTTATCAGATGCCAAGCAGATCATTGTTGCTACATCAAGAGGTTCGACAACAGCTTCATTATTTTATTATTGTACGTTGATGACATGCTCGTTGCAGGCTCAGACATGCAAAAGATTATACACTTGAAGCAAAAATTGTCGAAGCAGTTTGCTATGAAGGATCTGGGCGCTGCAAAGCAGATTCTTGGGATGAGGATCAAGAGAGACACAAAGTCGGGGACTTTGATGTTATCACAGGCTGAGTACATCAACAAAGTACTCTCCAGGTTCAACATGCAAGATGCTAAACCAGTAAGTGCACCTTTAGGTGTTCATTTCAGACTCTCCAAAGACCAATCACCAAAGACGGAGGAAGAACGTGCACACATGGTGAAGGTGCCGTATGCCTCAGCAATTGGAAGTCTGATGTATGCCATGGTTTGTACCAGACCAGATATTGCTCATGCAGTGGGAGTTGTTAGCAGGTACATGAATAATCCGGGCAAGGTACACTGGGAAGCAGTCAAATGGATCCTCAGATATCTTCGGGGTACCACAAACAAAGCACTTTGTTTCAAAGGTGGAGATATGATACTGACAGGCTATGTAGATGTTGACTTAGCCGGAAATGTCGACATCAGAAGGAGCACTACAGGGTATGTCTATACTCTAGGAGGAACTGCAGTGAGTTGGGTTTCTCAACTACAGAAGATAATTGCTCTCTCCACAACTGAAGCAGAATATGTCGCTGTTACGGAAGCCAGCAAGGAGATGGTTTGGCTCCAAAGTTTCTTGGAAGAGTTAGGCAAGAAACAAGAAAACAATATCTTGTATTGCGACAGTCAAAGTGCTATCCATCTAGCAAAGAATCCGTCTTTTCATTCCAGGACAAAGCACATACAATTGAGATATCATTTTATCCGGTCTCTTCTGGAAGATGGGATTTGAAACTTGAAAAGATTAGTGGAGCTCAAAATCCGGCAGACATGTTGACAAAGACGGTGACTACGGACAAACTGAAGTTGTGTTCAACTTCAGTTGGCATGCTAGAATAACAAGACCAGACATGCTGCTGCATTGATCGAGGTGTGAAGACATATTAAAATCAGTCTTCAAGTGGGAGATTGTTAAAAGTTTCAAAGTTTGGCAACCAACTTTGGAAAATGTTTTTTTCAAAGTTTGGTAAATGTTTCTTTGAAAAATGTTTTTCAAAGTTTGGTAAAATTTTGGTAGATGTTTGTTGAAAATAGGAATGGGTAAATTCACTTTAGTCATTGCACTTTAGGGTATTTTCAAAGATTAGTCCCTAAGTTTCTACTATAAATACCCTTACCCATTTAGCTTCAAAATCATCCCAAAACATTTCTTTCTTCCTATACTAGAGAGCTTTCTTGTGAGTAGTGAGTGTTTTGTAAACACCTGTAAATTTTCTCTCTTAGTAAAAGATCTGCAGCAGCCCGGAGACGTAAGCACAATTGGCTGAACTCCGTTATCAATTTTCGGGTATTATTTTTTTGCTTTTATTTCGCATTCTCACTAATCTGGTTATAGGGAAACTACTTGTACTCGGTTTATTTTCCTAACAAATGGATTCTTCACAACGGGACATAAAAAGGGCAATCGATACCATGCCCAAGACTGCAGTAGCAGGAGATATCCGCCGATAGCATTACGCCTGTAGTCAGTGGCTCGACACATCTCCCTGTACAGGAAAGCCAAAACTGCTTAGCCCCAATTGAGTAATCCGACCAGACAAAAGTCGACAAGATGTCGCAACCACATACAGTGAACTTGGTTGCGCGATTTGTCCGGCATTAACAACCCTCCTATGAGCTGCAGTATGCATGCTCTTGCATATATTTTAACTTCGTCATCTGACGCGTTCTCGCTCAACTCCCGAAAATTGGCATCTAACCAATTTAACGGTATCCGACCACCGTTAAAACTTTATGGGACACGTCCTAGATTATCCCGACACAAAACAGTCCAGGAACCCTGCATGATCCCCGATATCACATCTCCATCCACCGAAAGCCCCAGGTGCATAGAAACATCCTCAAATGTAATCGTGCACTCTCCGCACGGAAGATAGAATGTGTGGGTCTCCGGCTTCCACCGCTCTACTAAGGCAGAAATAAGGTCTGATTCTATGTTACAGTGACCCTGATATCTACATATGTAACCGAATCCATCCTCTACTAAATACGACAAGACACGACTAGGTATCACTAACTTAAGGTTCCTAATAAAAGGATCTAATACACGGTTTTTTCCCTAAAATTATATAATTAAAAAATTAATTCTTAATCTAATAATCATGCATTAAATAAATCAACAAATTATTACTAATAATTTTAATTAAATTAAAACGTTAAAATGTTACCGTATCAGCAAAGTGTCGAGATATATGATTTTCATTCAAGTAAAGTAGATCGTCTTCCATTTTATATCTGTAAAAAAATTAATTAAGTAAAATATTAAATATATTAAATATTAAATATTAAAAATATAATAAAATATACATTAGACAGAAATTATAAGAGTCTTTGAGAGAAGTTGAGAGAAATTGAGAGAATTTTGTGTGATGAAAGTGATTGAGGATGGGGGTATTTATAGGGTGTGAAACGTCGGGGTAGGTGGGCAATTATACCTAAGGCGTGCCGCAGGGGGCGTGCCTTACTGACGCATGGCAGATTCATAAGTAAGGTGCGACTCCTACCCCGCGCTATACCCTACGTTGCCTAAGGCGTGCCCCAAGGGCCGCACTATACACACGTGTATCCTATGTCAGCATAAGGCGCGCCTCAAGGGGCGCGACTTACCCCACGTGGCGCCAAATCAGCGTTAAGCGCGCTGCAGGGGGCACGCCTTTCTGCAAAGGATGTTAGATCGGGAAATATAGTTTGAACGGTGCCTGATCGAAAAAAAAAACGGTGGACGGTGATATATAGGGAAAATCGCCAAAAATATTTTATTAGAAAATAAAAAATAAACATGTAGATATCATCTAATAAAACATAACATAATATGATATCAATAAGTTTATTTAGTGAAATTGTATATTAATTTTTTTAAGCAAAGGTCGTGAGTTTGAATCTCGTTTGCAAATGGAACAAACTCAATTAGAAAAGTTATCTCGCCTCTGTAGTATCCGATTCGGATTAGTCGATTATTAATCGAAAATAGGGGTTATTAAAAACATAATATCTCTTTTTATTAGTTAATAAAGTGAAAGAATAGAAGTGAAAGATAAATCCTAAGAAGAGATTCTCTAATACATAATTACTTTTTAAAATATTTTTTATAATAATGATATTTATTCAATTAATTTAAATTAAATAATACGAAAAAAAAATCATAAAAGCAATCATTTCAACAATTTAATAATTGATATATATTTAGACATGAACTATATATATAATGGAGAACTATATATATAATGGAGAACTATAAGACTTGGTCATCAGATCCTTTAAACTTAACGTGTTACATCAGATTAAGATTACTACAATTGGGTATTGTTTTGTCGCATATGTTTTTGCTACTGCTGACTGTTGAGTCGGTGCCATTTATTCAGTACGACTTGGTCATGGAAATGGGAACAAAACCAGTGTTCCACTTAAATTAGTGAAAACCGACACATTAACAAAATCTTATGGATCCAAGTTGAATTATATATATTTTTGGGGCCCAAAGTGCAATTTTACCTCTATACTAATTCATAACTTCATATCTGAAGGGATTAAACAATAAATACCCCATCTTAGGGGGAAGAGCAGGCTCAACCTCAGCTTCCAAGAAGAAAATTCATATTCTAAATTTGGTAAAAACATATAAAAAATAATAAATTGTTTTTACGGTAAATTACGAGTTTAGTACGTAAACTTTTATTTTTTTCAAAACTATGTCTAACGTTTAGTTTTTATTTCATTTTAGTATCATGCCGTTAAAAATTTTAACACATTTAGTACCTAAACTATCAACCTTGATCCATTTCACTACTTAAACTTTTACTTTTTTCAAAACTTTGTTAAGTTTTTAATGGGGTACTAAAATGAAATAAAAACTAAATGTCAAGTATGATTTTGAAAAAAAAAATGAAAGTAGGTGCTAAAATAACCCAAAATTAATATTTTAAATATTAAACGTATAATTTACCTTAATTTTTATTATTTAACTATAATATATATTTGTCACCTTTTTACCATTACACATTAGGGTAAACAGAATATATATATATATATATTTAAATTTATTTATAATTAATATTATATGAACTCTGACACCTTGATTTTATTTTGTACAATGTTTTTAAAATCGGATCGGACATTGAACCAGTGAAGGTACTGGTTCAATCGGGTTCAACCGCGGTTGAACCGGATTTTATATAAAATATTTTTTTTAATTTTACATAATATTCAAAGCAATATTAATATATATGTAATACTTTTTTTAAATTTACAATATTAAAAGGTATAAAAATATCATAAGTCATAACATATATAAATTAAAAACCATAAAATCAAGTGAAACAAAATGATTCAAATCAACTACAACATAATATTTAAGGTAAAATATATTAAATAATAAATATAATTATATAACTATAATCAAAAAAATAAAATTGGGCTTAAAAAATCATAACAAATGATGTCATTTGGTTTAATTTTTAATAAAAAAAACAATCCAACATGGCTAAGAAACATAGAAGGGTATCCTAAAAGTTTAAAGAGTAAAAATATGAAAACAAAACAATCTCACATGGCTAAGAAACATAGAAGAGCATCCCAACTTACTTCTATAAATAATATATGTAATTTGACATTCAAAATTATAGAGTCTTTTGGTAAGCACAGAGCGAATTATTCTTTCGCTTTAATTGAGCTCAAATTTTTGGCTTTAATTGAACTTCTAAATATTTTTTGAGTTCGAGCCTTTTTGAGTTCGAGCCTTTTCGAGTTCAAGTTTTAATATTATATTTCGAGTTCAAGTTGAACTTGATAATTTTTAGCTCGTGAGTTTTTGAGTCGAGTTGAGCTTACTTTTAAAGTTTTCGAGTTCGAGTCGAGCTCAGCAATACTCGAATTTGACTTGGCTCGTTGAATAAACGACGTCGATTGATTTAATTTTTTTTTAAAAGAGAAAAAGTAAACCGACGGTTCAAACCGATTTTCAGTCGGTTCATCCCGGTTTTACCAGTTTTCAGTCGGTTCTACTGGTTTTCAGTCAGTTCATTGTCAGATCGATTTTGTGAGATAACCAGATCGGATAGACTATCGATTTACGGTTCAACCGGTTCAACCGGTCAGTCCGATCCGATTTTGTTAACCATGATTTTGTATTATTTCCATAATATAATGTGTTTATTATCATGTAAATACGCCACATTAAAAAAATCATAAAATCTATTAAAAATTCCTTGGTCAAACCAAGGGAAAGGAAAATGACACTTCTCAACCGTCACATGGGAAATGCAAACAAAGCCGGAATTAGGGAAGCCAAAGGAGATTGTGTTCTCATTTCTCACCTATAATACCACTGCACATATTAAAAAAGAATATCCCATTTGCTGACATTTTTATATAAATTATTTTAAAACCAATATTTTAATTTAATTTATCATTAAAATAATATTTATTTGTATTACAAAATATAAAGACGTGTCTTATTAATTTTATTCATTAAAAGTAATTATTATTTTTAAATTAAAACATTATAATTTATTAATTGAATAAATAATTTATGTAAAAATGTTATTGAGATGAAAAGCCTTTTATATATACCACGTCGGCAATATATAAAACGGGTTTGACTGTTTACATATATGAGGGAGAGCTTATCTAATAATTGAATTAAAAAATATAAATTGAATATTTTTTTATTAATCTATACTGATTATAAATGATAGTAAAAATTCTCAATTATTTAATAATGAATGTTCAAATCTCCTGTAGTCCCTAAACCAAAATTTCTAAAAATAATAATCATCTATTTATCAACTGAATCAGAAACAGACGTAAAAAGTTATGTCAGGAGGTATGAATATAAAAATTTATATTAAAATCTTTGAGGTACGAGATTATAAAATCTTAAAGGATGTAAAATTAAATAATTTATATAAAAAATAAAAATTTTAAAATCTCTAGGACTACGACCGCACCTCGAGCACCCTGGTCCATCCCTAAACTGAATATTTAGATATAAATTTCTTTTCCCTTTATGTTTTCTAAAGAAATCATGCTAGGAAATTTATGATTATCTAATATTATTTTTAAATTTTAATTATTTTTTTATATAATATGACTTACGATTATATCCAACACTTATCCATAGTCACTATAATACTTTTATCTTGGATAGTATATTCATATTTTTATTTTAATATTAATAGAATTATATTAAAAGCAGTCCACATACATGCTAGGAAATTTATGATTATCTAATATTATTTTTAAATTTTAATTATTATTTTTATATAATATAACTTACGATTATATCCAACACTTATCCATAGTGATGCAGGGGGATCCGAGACAGTTGATGCTGAACTGTCAGATTACACCTTGATGGCGTTGAGATACCATGAATTGGCATATTAGCGCAAAGGCGGGAATTGATTGTGACATGTTCCTCATTGGGGTCGTTTTGAGTATGTTTCAGTCTTTTGGCCATAACTTTGGCTACAGGTGTCAGAATCGCGCATAAGACCCCAATCTGGAAAGCTCTTTTCGACGCGCACGCTCTCCAATGGCCTTTTTTTCAACCTCAAATTCTGTCGTTTTTCCCTCCGAATCACTAGAATTATATATTTTTTATTATTTATGGTAATATTTCGATTGTCAATTAGGAAGTCAATTTAAATCCGATTTAGGCCGGATTTTTTGGAGATTGCTTATTTATTTCGAATTTCAATTTAGAGTGATTTTCGGGATTTTGCTAATTTTGGCAAAATTCGAATAAAGACGATTTTTAGCTATAACAGTCCGGCTTGTGGATTGATTTTGGATTTTTTGATTTGATAATATTTTATTAAATCCTAGAGACTTTTTTCTCTGGATTTTTTTAGACGAATTTTCTCTTGTGAATCATCTGTTAGAGCGCTTGCAGGATAATCACTATTCTATCTGGCGTCACATAGCCACTATAATACTTTTATCTTGGATAGTATATTCATATTTTTATTTTAATATTAATAGAATAATATTAAAAGCAGTCCACATACAAATCACCAACCAACCAAATTCTTGCAAGTGGTGAAATTTTATGTTTCCGATAAGGTCAGGTAGAATATCAGGGTTGATGTGGAATTTTTGAACATATAAAAATTTATAGAGTGAATTTGAAGTTATAAAATTTTATGAGAGGCGAAAACAACTTATTTTAATATAAAATATATAAAAAATCTAAAACATATGATAATTTTAAATTTTTAAAAGGGACGAATGTTACTATCAACTCTGTCTAGGTCGATATATGATTGTGAGTTATTGGGGGGGGGGGGGGAAATCAACTCATTGTCATCAAGATTTGCAAGTTTTTTTTCTCGTCTTTTTGGGATAAGAATCTTTGGACAATAATTTGCAATGATCTAATATAAAATGTTAAAATACCAAAACTGATAATAGGAAATATAATAAGAATATATTTATTAAAAAACTATAGACAATTATTGGATATAGTGGTAAGACATATTACATTTTCAATAAAAAAATTAAATTTAAATCTTTGAAGACGATATTGTTAAGATAAACAACTATAAACATTAAATAAATAATGTAAAATAGACGTAGAAGATGTCTATTTATTTTTTAAGATTGAACAATTTTACTAAGCTTACAGTTACTCAATATACAATAAATGAATGTTCAAATACCTAAAAAGAAAGTTAAATTTTGTTGGCCTTTCAAATGTAGAAAAGATACACATAGCAAAGCAAAACTAGAGATGGACATGAAACTCGAACTCAACCCAACTCAATCTGATCTGGTCAGATTTTTTTTTAAATCAAGTTCGGGTCGGGTTGGATTGGATTATTTTAAAGATTATGTTCAGGTCGGGTGGAGTTCGGGTTTAGAGTGAAAAATATTTGATCCAACCCAATTCGAAAAAAATTAGTTTTACTATATATATTTTTAGGGATAATTGCAACAGTATCCCTCTATGTATTATTTGTTCAATTAAATCCTTATTTTTATTAAATAAAAATAATATTTTTAATAAATATATTATTTCAGGTGTGGTTCGGTTCATGTCGAATGGAAGGTATATATTTTTGAAGTTAAATTCGAGTTGGGTGGAAGATATATAATTTTCGGATCGGGTCGACCGAAAACCCGAACCGTCCCTACCCATGCCCTTCCCTAAGCAAAACCCACTAGGTGTCCTTTGAAAAGATTTAGGGTAAAGTACACTGGTTATCACTTAATTTTTAGAATGTTTATATTTTGATCATTAGACTTTTAAAAATTGATATTAGAGAAACTAAACTTCCTTTCATTGAGCACAATGCAAATGATTTCATTTAAATTTTAGAAAACGATTTAATTATTGACCGAAAATATAATGCAACGAGCCTATTAAAAATGAAAGAGAAGAAGAAGAATGTGGTAGAAATGTGACGACTCAATTTCCTTTAATTGAGCATGGACCAAGGCTGGTGCAAGTTGTCCCAACATGGACCAAGGCTGGTGCAAGTTGTCCCAACATGGACCAAAGTGGATCAAATTTTTCAGGACCAAAGTGGCAAAATCAAATTTCCTTTCTAAATGAAACTTCCTTGATGACGACCTCAAAGGGTACAATGGAATGCCAATTGAATCTGGTGGAAAATCTTTAATAGTTTATCTATAAACTGCATCAATCGTGCAAGCCCAATCCCATATATACTTATCCTTCCCATCTATATGATATAATTCATTTGGAAAGAACATTATACTAAACTCTCTTTTTGATCTCTTATTACAATAAATCGCGTAATTATAACACTGAATTTCAGCTTATATGTAATGTTATTGGACCTCATGATGTTTGTCTCATTTGAGATCTTTGCATTTCTAAATTGAGTGAAGTAACCTCCCTCTACCTCACCTTCATGTTATAATATATTTTGTTCAATTTTATACACATTTTATATTACATCACCTTCTATATATTTATCTTGTCAATGTTGCATTTAAAAGCATTTTCTTCATTTAACAAATATGTCAAAATCCCCACCATATTACATAAATAAATAATTGAATATTTCCATAAATTTTGATCATGTTGTAAAAAATTGGTAGGACTAACAATAATGGAATTCATTGGGTGTAATTTAATGGTTTAGATTTTGATGCGATAGTCAACAGTGATTGATGACGTGACAAACGGACTATATTTATTTATTTAGAAAGGAAAACTTACAGAAGATCTGTTTATATCTCTGTCATTGTCATATGAGTATACAACAAACAATGAATCAATGAAATTTATAATTTGTTTTTTTTAATACAATACATTGATCCATACTAATAGGTTACTTTTTTATATTTTTAGAGATAAAAATATGGAGTTGCAAGTTATTATTTTTACTTTTAATAATTAATAAATACATTTAATTTATAGAAAATAAATTCTGGGTTTCTTTTTTGTTATTCATTTCTGGCCCTGTTGTCATGTTTTCACGGGTTAAAAGTTTTCTGCTTCTGGGTGTTTTTTATTCCCTTCCTTTCTTGCTCTGCACTCTGGTTGGTTGGTGAGAAAGCTTAGGAAGATAATTTGGAAATTGAAAGTAAAAGAAACTTATAGGTTCACTTAAAAGCTCTTTGCTTTCCTGGAACTCTCTTGGAGTTCATTAACTCTAAATTCTTTTTTCTTAGTAACCATACAGATCAGCATATGTAATTCTTGAGTTTTTAATCATAATCAGCAGAAAGTTTCAGTTTTTGATTCATAGTAAATAATAGGTTTTTGACATATGCTAATCAGATCAAGTATGTTTTGATAGTTTAGAATTGGCTTGATATGACCCAGAATTGTATTTGCAGTTGTTTCAATGGACGGGAGCTTGAATAGCAATTAACAAAAGAGTAGAAATGAGAGGAGAGTCCTCTGGTTTGATCATTGGGATTTCTAAGGAGTGGTGGTGATTGGTTTGCTTTTAGCTATTTTCGCATTGTTTTGTATCAGGTATCATAGAAAGAGGTCCCAGATTGGAAACAGCAGTTCCATAAGAGCTGCAACCATCCCTATCAGGGCTAATGGAGCCGATTATTGTACTATGTTATCCGATTCAACTATCGGCCCCGACTCACCTGTGAAACCTGGAAGAAATGGAATGTCTGTGTGGCTTGACGGGCTTAGAAAAGCAATGTTGTGTCTATGTCCGGAATACCCGAGTATTCATACAAGGCCGTTTCTATGCATCATGGTAGTTGGTTTTGAGTTGTATTTGATGAAGTGTTGCAGGTCCAACACGATGGCCGGAAGCCGCCGAACGGCGGCAACCAACAGTGGAAGAGAAACCAGTAATTAGAGAGTGTGAAAAATACAAATGAAAGAGAAATAGGGTTTTACTAAACTGATAGAAAAGATTACAAAAGCCTGTTTCTTAGCTCAATATTCAATAGGCATATATAGCCCTTAATAAGATGCTAACAAACTAACTAATTTCTAACTAATCAAAACAACCTAACTGATAGTTCAACATTCTTCCTGCTTCTTCAATTTTCTTGATCTTCTTCTTCTTAAAAAAATTCATTGTCCTCCCTCACTTATTCGAACTTTCTTCAACTTTCCTCGGCTTTTCTTCTTCTTCTTTTCAAGAGTTGTTTCTTCATCTTAACTGTTCTTCCTCTTCACTTATTGGGACTTTCTTTTTGTTGGAAGCAAGGCGGTTAAGCTATGAGCTCCCAGATGCAATCTGAAGCCTCTCTTGGGCAAGAAAACTCCCTATTTTGTCTGGTTAAGGAAGGCAAGGTTGTTAAACTCTCAACCCTCCCCAGATAATTTTTCTTTCCATGAAACCTTAGTTGTTAAGCCTCAAAGTCTCATATTCACCTTGTGAGAGAAGCAAACAAGTAACAAAGAAACACAAGCTGAGATTAACTGAGCAACCCAAATCTGTAGTAGAAATGTCCATAAATCAACAGCAACACCAGCTTAGAACCAAATCAAAATGCAACATACAACATACGTCTGTAATTTGAGAAGCATCACACGTCAACAACACATTAACAGTAGTGATGAACAATTATCACATCTACCAGCAGTAACCCAACTTGGAACTCAGATGATCAAAATCCAAATATGAAGAACCATGAATCAATATCAGCAGTAGAAATCGCTCATGCATTGCTGCACCAATCTTTGCAGGAAATTCCAATCTTACATTCCTCGGGTTTAATGATGCCAGGGCAGTTTAGACCAATTAACCTGGTTTTTGATTACTGATTCAGGGCAGCCTTCACACGGACCATGTCATGTTGAGGAATTCCTTCCGTGATGCAAACAACCAGATCCAGTTCAGCTTCCATAGCCTCCATGATAGCAGCTGCAACACAAGGTGGAGGAACATAAAAGACAGAAGCATTGGCCTTGGTTTCAGCTTTTGCTTCCGCTACTGAATTGAAAACAGGAAGTCCTAACTGCTCTGTGCCACCCTTCTTCGGTGTAACTCCACCAACCATCTTAGTATCATATTCGATGGCTTGCTCGGTGTGGAAAGTTCCATTCTTTCCCGTAATGCCTTGACAAATAACACGAGTATTCTTGTCTACGAAAAACGCCGACAGAGACGCTGGAGCCGCCGAGAAAGCCCGTGACTGGGTCAGAAATTGAGAAGAGGAGGAGAGGGAACTGAGTGGGGATATCTGAGAAGACAAAGATCAGATGAGTTGTGAGGCTTGTCTAGCCATTACTGCTGCTGTTGATTCAGTATTGGATCTCCTTTGCCTCTCTCGTTGCTGTAGAAACCCAGAAAACTGTACTCCGACTGAGAAAGAGGCGACAGAGGAATCTTCGAAGCGATTGAGGAAACCGATCAAAGAACAGAATGGAAACAGCGGAAGAAAGATGACGTCAGGATCTTTGGCGAATGATATCATGATGAAGTGTTGCAGGTCCAACACGATGGCCGGAAGCCGTCGAACGGCGGCAACCAACAGTGGAAGAGAAACCAGTAATTAGAGAGTGTGAAAAATACAAATGAAAGAGAAATAGGGTTTTACTAAACTGATAGAAAATATTACAAAAGTTTGTTTCTTAGCTCAATATTCAATAGGCATATATAGCCCTTAATAAGATGCTAACAAACTAACTAATTTATAACTAATCAAAACAACCTAACTGATAGTTCAACAGTATTGATTTTAACAAAGTATTTTTCTTTAATTTATGTATATGTGATTATCTGTCAAGAAAATATGTTAGTAATTGGTTTGTTTTGTTACGCATTTTATATGATAAATGATTTAACGGCTCTGGGAAGTTGTTTTTGCGGTCCAATCTTAAACTTTGCTTAGGTTTTTCATGTTGTGCCCCACGATAGATAGATAGCTCGATGGAGGTTTTCAAAGAATTCCAGTTTTGGTATCTGTCAAGTTGTGTTGTTTTCAGTAAAAGTGGGCATTCTTGATGAGAAACTAAGTCGATTTCTTGCGGTGCTATAGTTTTTCAGAATCAGGCAACTTCTATCCCTAAAACCGAGCTAATGTCCCGAACTTAAGAATGTGTTTCAGCCCCTAATACTTTCATTCATGCTATAGCAAACTAGTAGGATAGTTGGGTGGTTTGAGACATGAATGAGTTTATTTCATAGTTTGTTAATTTGTCGCTGTTGTTACCAATACAGGGATTTGCAAAAAGCAACTTACAATTTTACAACACTAATAGGACAAGGAGCCTTCGGTCTGGTGTATAAAGCTCAGATGTCAACCGGTGAGACCGTTGCAGTGAAAGTGCTTGCAACTGATTCTAAGCAAGGGGAGAAAGAGTTCCAGACTGAGGTACGGATGTTTATTAGTTTGCTTTTTATTGCTCCTTCCTACTCTCTACTGCTTGTTTAATGTTTCATCGTCGTAACATTTCAGGTTATGTTGTTGGGAAGACTGCATCACAGAAACCTTGTAAATTTAGTCCGATATTGTGTAGAAAAGGATCAGCATTTGCTTGTCTATGTGTACATGAGTAAAGGCAGCTTGGCTTCGCATTTGTACAGTAAGTATGCCGTCAACTCTCTCCATAGAAAGATTAGTATAATTTTGAACGACTAAGACCAAAAACTATACTATCGACTTGTATATCAGCCGGTCTCGCTCTTCTATACGTTAACACTTTTTCCGAAACAAAGCATTTCTGAATGTTTGGTGTTCAATATTTTCTTCGTACATGCTAGGCATCCAACATAAAATCGACCGTTAATTGGTGGACAGGTCCAACTTGAATATAAGACCCCAGGATATCCAGTACTGACTATATGTGGAACAACACAACAGTTAAACATACTTGAATTGTGAAAATCAACTGTTGTAGTGAAAATAAGCCTATATAAGTATGCTTTGGATAACAATTAGCGTCAAATTACTATAAACCATCAATAGATTAGGGTTTAGGAGGAACTTTGTAGTGCCTTCTAATTGAAAATATACACATACACTAGATTCTGTTAAAAACAGCATTTTCTCTTTGTGCAGGTGAAAATCATGTAGCGAGGGGATTGGAATATCTTCATGACGGGGCAATATTTCTACTTATTCGGACCATACTTTAATCCGTCTGCGTTTGCAGGCATGTATCTGCGGAACATTTTGTGTTTTTGGAAAAACATTTATGAATTTGTTCATACTTCGGTTTCATGCATCTCCCCCTACAATACATCGGGACGTTAAGTCTTCCAATATTCTTTTGGATCAGTCCATGAGAGGCAGGGTATGTTCTTGTAGATTGTTAATTATATATTGTCATAACACAAGCATGAGATTCTATTAAGATTCGATCTTAAGCAGGTAGCCGATTTCGGGCTTTCAAGAGAAGAGATGGTAGACAAACATGCAGCTAACATACGAGGAACGTTTGGATATCTCGATACGGAGTATATATCTGCAAGGACCTTTACTAAAAAAAAGCGATGTTTACAGCTACGGGGTATTGCTGTTTGAACTCATAGCAGGCAGAAATTCTTTACAGGGGATCATGGAATATGTTGAGCTAGTAAGATCTCTCTTTCACATTCTCTTTCAAAAGTTGAGTTCATATCCCCCTTTCACATTCTCTGTCAAAAGTTGAGTTCATATCCATTAAATATAATAGTGATGTGACCAACAGGCGGCTACGAGTAGCGAAGGGAAAGTCGGGTGGGAGGAAATCGTGGATTCACGATTGGACAGGAAATTTGACATGCAAGAGCTCAACGAAATAGCAGCCCTCGCGTATAAATGCGTAAACCGTGTTCTAAAGAAACGACCTTTCATGAGAGACATCGTGCAAGTGCTAACGCGAATCCTTAAGACAAGACACAACAAGAAACACCAGAAGTCCCAATCCGCAACTGCAGATGATGTTTCAGTCGACTTAGAGCAAGGAGAAACTAAGAATCAGATAATCGAACACCGGAGACTTGTGATACATGTTCAGATGTGGAGGGTATGTTTGTAGTATTTTCCTCCTTTCATCTGCTGTTCTAATTTTGTTTATTAAACACTTTAGTGATGAAAGCATAGATAATCAAAGTTAAATCATAAAATTATACATGAATTTTTGTAAAATAAGTGATATTATACATAAATTTTGATTTTGTACAATTATATATAAAAACAATTATTTTGCTTTATTTTTAACCAAAAGTTAGTCCAAACTACGTCGTTTCCATCATCGTCTATCTTTTATTATCCACAATTTCCACACACACCATATTTATCGTCATCGTCATCGTCAAAACAGTAGCTCTCGACAATCAATTTACAGAACCGTTGAAGAAATCGAAAATGGAAGCCATGGCTGCGTTGCAAAGCTCGATGACTGATCTTTCTCTTTGCTCAAACTTCTTTTTGGGCCAACGTCTCTCGATTCCTTCTTCTCTCTCCCCTCTTCATGTAAATTCTCTTCTCTTTTTTCCCTTTCGATTCTTCCATCAGTTATTTTGCTCTAATCTTCACATGTTTCAGTTCTTTGGAGGTTATATGGAAATGGGTGTTTCATAAATTCCACTATTCTTTTAATTTTTACCTTATAATTTGCTGGCCAAGTCTAAAGCAACCTGCTTTATTCTTTTGGTGTTAAAAGGACCAAACTTTTGACATATAAATGCCATACAATTTACTAATTTATTCCATTTTCTATGTTTTTATTGATGATTTGTTTAATGTTTTGGTTAAGTGTTGATGTGCTATGCATTGTGCTTTGTAAGATTGATGAATGTTCTTCATGCGCTATACAATTCACTGTTTTTGTTTTCCTGCAGATCAAGCCAAGCGAGAATCCATGTCTCATTGTAGTGAAGGTTGGTATTGCTGCCTCTTGTTTTTCATATTTGAACCGAAATTTCTGTGCTTTGAGGGAAAAGCATGAACCATGGAAACTGTAGAGCAGGACACTCGCTGATTCCTTTGATTAAGTACCTTGAAGAGTTTTTGTGGCAATAACACATTCAAATTAAACTATTTTCATGGTGGAATCTTCAGAGGGAAGAATTTCGTCTTTCATCGATTGATAGAAGGGATTTACATTCATATTCATATTAGATTTCCTAATCCGAATTACGAGTCTGTTCATGCCAGTAAATGCATTGTTAGTTCAACATATGAGCTCCAGCCTTATAGACTGTGGGCTTATAGTGAATTTTGCATTCTTTTTGAAAGAGTATTATTCAGGGACTCCTTTTTTTGCCATGTCTAACATGTTTAGTTACTATTTCTTGGTTTCTTCCCCCTTTATCTTGCAGCTTAAACGATGGAACGGAAGGAATGTAAACCGAATAGCCTTCCGGTTCTGCATAAAATGCATGTTAAGGTTGGGGATATCATTAAAGTAATCTCAGGCCGTGACAAGGGCAAGATTGGAGAGATATCCAAGACCTTTAAGCATAACAGCACCATTGTAGTCAAAGATATCAACCTGAAGACTAAGCATATGAAGAGCAGAGAAGAGGGTCAACCAGAACAGATAATTAAGGTCATGTTTTTGTTTATTTTTCCTTTTCCTTCATGGCGTTGATCGGAATACGTTCTCTGCATTACTAATTCCAGGTTTATTTAGACTAAGGTTATGATTACTAGAAACTGCAGTCTGCAGGCATCCTTCCGTTGCCTCCTTGTATGTATGTTCACCTCTTTTGCCTTTCTGATGCTTTAATTGTGGTGGTGTTCCAGATCAAAGCGCCGATCCACAGCTCGAATGTGATGCTCTATTTTCGAAAGAGATGTGACCAGCCGGGTGGGTCATAAAGTGTCGGATACCGGGAAAAAGGTTCGGATACCAAGACTGTTCCAGTGCTAACCTCTCTCGAGGTCCTAGCCGCTACTTCGTCAAAGCCCGGCTATGAGGACACCAAGAAAAAAAAGATAAGAGAATGCTGAAGAAGGTGTTGCAGCCACCTTTTTTTAAGCTTTTAGGGTACGTTTGGTTCACAGAATGCAAGATTACTAGTGGAAATGTAAGATTATCAGAGAATAAAATTACTAGGAATGTTATATTTTGTGTTTGGTTGGTTTAGCAAGAAAGAACGTAAGATAATGTGTTTGGATAAAGGAATAAAAGATTATTGGAATGTATATTTAATCAAATTGTCTTTATTATATATTTTTTTTTTAACAAGGTGTAAAATATTTATATATTTTCTTTGAAAAATTAAATTCATAAAATTTATATATATATATATATATATTTTTACAAAAATTAAAAATATAAAAAGGTTTAATGAAAGGGTAAAATTTTATTTTAACCCTGAATTTCATATAAAATTTTAATTATAGACTTCTTTTGTAAATCTAAAATAGTTTAAGGATAAATTTGTAATTTAATTTTCGTAGAATTTTTATTATTTAATGACAGAAGAAGAATATTTTTGAAAAAAATAAAAATTTAAGGACATTTTAGTCCAAAACGCCGGTAATCCAACAATACCTAAGGAAATGGAGGTAATGACATTCCCAGTAATATACCAAAAAATCTATTATAGGTAATAAAACATTATCGGGAATGAGATTCCCGGCCAACCAAACATGAGAATGTGGATTTTATTCCCATGAAAATCTCACATTCCTTGATCCAAACACCCTCTTAAGGTATGTGAGAGTGGGAATCTCTAAAATGATAGGCATAATGTGCTATTTATAGTGTGGAATTTTTAGGGTTTAGTGCCTTTGAAATTTTCTCAACTACTCTTAAATTTATGTCCATTTCGTGAATAATATGGCAGCTGACAGTGGTTATAAATCATTGGCAGGGGCAGAGGTTCATGTGAGGTGCAATAGACAGCTGCCCACGCGAAGTCAAGAATTTTATCTCGTACCGCGTCAGACTTGCAAGATAAAACTTGATGTGGCGAAAAATTCCTCATGGTCATCGTCTTCAGTTCTTTTGGCTCTCGCACAATTTTTTTCTCGATAAATATTTTCCTCCTCGATCATTTTCTATCACCTGCTTCATCACAACTAACACACAACTCTTCTCATCAGTAGCATCAGTTTTATAAAAAAAAACTAATTGAGACAAAACATTTCCACCACATGCAATAAATGTCTTAAATGCAACTATAATGTTATGACAATTGATTTTAGATCATCAATAACTTAAGTAAAAAAAACCTAAAACATAGTCTTTTTACGGAGTTTTCAATTATGTACGTGGAAAACCAATGTCATTTATCAAAATCCTATTTTAATTCATTTTAATGTTTTATTTTAGTGAAATTCGGATTATAATCCTTATATTATGCTCAAATTTAGAAATTAGCCTCTCTCTCTCTTATTTGACATAATTTAATTGGGTTCAATATAAAATAAGTGTCTAGACTATACTTAAAGTTAATTTTTGGTGTCTAAAGAATTTTTCATTAAAAATAGATACCTAACGTTTCTCCCGTTATATTTTTAGGTGTCTACCACTAAAAAATTGTTAAGTGACACATTTTATGTTTAAATTTTTAAAAAATATTTCTAAATAATATTTTATTTTGTAAAAATTAAAAATATATATAAACATAACGTGTGTCACTAAACGAGATTTTTAATAGTAGTCATCTAACAATGTAATGGAAAAAATGTTAAACATCTATTTTCAACACCAAAAAGTTAACTTTTTTTATTGGTTGCCCTCCAGTTTTTTTATTGGTTGCCCTCCAATTATAAGGATTCACCTTTATTAATCTGGATCGACCCGGATCACACATTTAGTTTTGGTAGGTGAATCTTTCAATGAGGATTTTTTACATACACAAAGACTTGAACCTGAGATTTTACTTAAACAATATGAATTGCTTATCACTTGAATTAATCACAATTATACCACCAAAAATTAACTTTAAATATAATTTAGATACATATTTTTACATTAACCTATATAGGGAGAACCAATTTATGTTTGGGCCCACATTCAATCAAAACAAAAAAATTGAAAAATTTCAAAACAAAATTGACCCAAAGTAAAACACCCAAAACTTATATCAAACATAACCTAAACCCAAAAGAGAAGTTCTACAATGCGACACCTTTAATATACAGTTAAAAAAATACCGGTTTTGTTATTATTTAAATAACAAAATCGGTAAAAATTACCTAAAACATCAATGTTTTTTAATATTTTCGGTAAAGTGTCCAACAATAATAAAATCGGTAGAAAAAATAATAAAATCGGTAGCGCTTTACCAAAACCGGTAAAACGCCCAATAATAACAAAACCGGTAGAAATAATAATGTTTCCGGTAATTTTTTACCAGTTTTGTTATTTAAATAATAACAAAATCGGAAGCGTCTTTTTTTAACTGTATATTAAGACTGTCGCTCGTGATCATTTCCCAACCCAAAATCGCAGGAAACCCTAGCACTCTCCCTCCAACTCGACTGTCACTCCTACCCGTAATTAAGTTTTGGATAAACTATGTATTTAATCATTCAATTATCATTTTAATTTCGTTTTAATCATCTAACTATTTTTTTAAATCATTACTAACGTTTCATTTTGGTTATATGTCGTTAAAAATTTAACATAACTGTTGATGTGTCATTTTTTCAATAATGACATGACATTATCTTATAGTGATACATCAATATCACCACTACTTTTTAATGTCAGGTAACAAAAACGTAAAGTTAGTGATGATTTTAGAAAAAAAATAGTTAGATGACCAAAATGATAATTAAATGACTAAATATGTAATATACATAATTTACCCTTATGTTTTTTATGAATTAGATAGAAGATTAAATGAATATTAAATTATTTAGACATGCATGCATATTTATGTTTGCGATCTACTACAATTAAGCACCGACACTGATTTCAGCTCACTCGATAACTCGAGCTGTTCGAACTCAACCGGCGTGTCTTTGTTGAAAAGTTTACAGTAAAAACTAAAATGAAGCCTAATTAAATTTCAGGCAAGGCTTTACATCTGTTACCATATTGGAATGGAGGTGGCCAACTGAGATTGTCAAAGCCGATTTGCTGGAAGAAGTAGCTTTGATGAGGCTGTCAAGGGCTGCAATGGTGTATTTCATGTGGCAGCTTCGATGGATTTCGATGTCAATATAGATGAGAACGTGTAAATTCTGCATTTTATCTTCAAAGCATTTTCATTCACATTTCAACAGTTCATCAATCTAAAAGAGCATTTTTTTTTTTCAAAAATCATATGTTAGATCAAATATCGACCCTGCAATCAAAGACATTGAAAACCTCCTCAAATCTTGCTTGAAATCCAACACTGTATATGTATATGTATATGTATATGTATATGTATATGTATATGTATATGTATATGTATATGTATATGTATATGTATATGTATATGTATATGTATATGTATATGTATGTATATGTATATGTATATGTATGTATATGTATATGTATATGTATATGTATATGTATATGTATATGTATATGTATATGTATATGTATATGTATATGTATATGTATATGTATATGTATATGTATATGTATATGTATATATCGTTGGTTTTTAACAGGTTTATGTCCTCTCCAAGCTTTTAACTGAAGAAGCAGCATACAAGTTTGCAAATGCGAATGGTATCGATCTTGTTTCAGTGATAACCACGACCGTAGCTGGTCCTTTTCTCTCGACCACCGTTCCCTCAAGCATTCAAGTGATCCTGTTACCAGTCACAGCAAAAGGGTTCCGATTCATTTTCGAGTTTATATGTATGTATATAACATCATTGAATAGAAATCTACATTTTGGTTTAATTTATGCATGTGATTCCAAGTAATTCTCGATACTGTCTGCTGTATACGCTGGAATGGGGTCTGTTGATTTAGTTCATATAGAAGATATATGCAGAGCCAGCATGTTTTTGATGGAACAAACCAGAGCAGAAGGTAAATACACATGCTGCGTTCGCAGCTGTCCGATGTCTGAAATGATTAATCGCCTTGCTCGAGAGAATCCACGCTCATATAGTCAGAGGTAAGGTTGTTGATCAATGATTTTAGAACGATGAAATTCGGTGTTCCGACATGTTCCCCCCTTTAGTTTTTCCATGGTTCTAGGTTGGAGGCTGAGGAAGAAAGTTCGAAGCATCCCGAGATTTCTTCAAAGAAGTTAAGGGATTTAGGCTTCACTTACGAGCATGGACTAGAAGATATAATCCATCAATCACTGCATGTGTAGATTATGGATTTCTGCCCCCATACCAGAAGATGATAAATATTGCGTCCCTACTTTCCTACCATCCCAGTAATCAAAATTCAAACCAGTCATTAATGCATGCAACAAAGCGGACCGTGTTTACCGAATCGTGAGCGCGTCATGCGGCATTAACAGATCGAATGGCGTCAGTTTCGGCACCAAACTTGCCCTATATTCTTGCACCAGACGTGGAATAACTGATGAAGGGTTGAGCAGTCTAAAACACTTCATGCTGACTGACTAACTTGCCTTCATGAAATGGGAACTTGAGGGATGGGCCACAACAAATAAATATAAAGAAAGGCAAATGGCTTGTAAAATTGTTGCAGAATGTACACATAAGCTAGATCTTTAATGTAAAAGCTACATCTTCAACCAACTCACCAAACTTTTTCCCTTTAATGGTCCAGTGTTGGTTATATAGATTATTCTATCCCACCTTGCTTGATTTGGGACCATTTTTAGGACAACTTCAATTTTCTTACCAACCCTATTTTGGTTGACAAAAGTAGCTTCAAGAGGTATTATGAACTCACAAAACCCAGATTGTCCTAAAGTATACTCTAAAAGTTCTGCAGTTTTTTATTCAGTTGAGCCTATTCATGCCACTGCAGTCAACAAAAGTATAGGCACCGATGAGTACGAGGATATGACCTTCCAAAGATCCTCAAATTCATAACTCCGTCGAATACATAGCCGTATTCGAGATATATAACCGAGTTCGAGTATAAGAAAGAATGACTTCAACAATGGCTCGGGGAGGTGACAACACACTTGAATGGTCTAAATCAGTTCTGAAAATGAAGGGAAATAAATATCTTTCATTTGAGTTCATCTGCTTCCAAACTACCCCCAATCCAATATTTAAGACAATTGAATGGTTACTCAAAAAAAAAAAAAAGACAATTGAATGGAATTCAAAATCTAGAATTTATGTTTCATTCAGACAGGTGGAATGAGAGGGGGTTTGCATTCATTTATGACATGCATGTGCCTTTAAAAGCTATCCTGATGTTGCAACAATGATCACATGTGATTAAAAATCCATATTCATATAGAAGCTGTAAAGATCCTTATATTTAACCAGTGAAATTCAATAGTTTGAAATTCAAGAGAGGGAAAACAAAGAAGGGTTGTTTATTTTGTAGCAGTTTGAGATAAAAAAATGAAGAAGAAGACAGAATTACAGATGTCCATGCTAATGTTTTCCAAGGTTTTTGCCTCTTGTTGGTAAGGACCACAAGCAAGTAGACACATTAGCACATTCATTAGTATTTTTTTTTCATTTGTTTTTCTTACCAGACAACACAAAAACATGCTTAGAAGAGTCCCATGTTCTTAAATCACCATACTTTATGAAATGAAATCAACATGACAATAATTAAACTTGTTCTCTAAGCAATCATGCAACCGGTTTGAATGCTTAACCAATGGTCAAATTATTCTTCCATGAATTTTGTAAGATATTTTATCTTTCATTGAAATCCTGGATTTGTCTTCATGTATGTGAATATCTTCATCTCTTATCCAAATATTTGGACATTTGTCATCTACAATCACAGTTTCTTAAACAAGAAAAATCACATGAATCTGATGTGCACAAACCAGACATATTAGCAATTAACAAGAATATCGCAACAAGAATGAGAATTCTCTCAAGAAAGGGATTCACATAAACATCATAGATTCACAAATTCTAAGTTAAAAGCACTTGAACGTGCTTCTTCAAGGTTTGCAGATTACCACAAAACAAGGAAGGAGAGCTCTAGGATTGAGCAGATAAAGTTCTTCGATGTTCGAATACAGACCGACTTTCCCGGCCAATGAGTCGAATCCGGTTTGGCCTGCCATTTCTTGTATGTTCTCCAAAGGTCTATGAACTCTCCCGGCTATCACTCTGCAAACTATCAAAGCTTTCCTTATAGACGGATCGTCTTCAACAACTTGAATGGACTCGTAAGCTCTTCCACTTGTGGAAGTCGTGAAAACACCAAGTCCTTCCTTGAGTTCCTTCTTGGCGGAGAATCCGTTCCTAATAATCCGACAGACACAACATTTTTCGGATATGCAAAGACTCGAGGAGCCATTTAGACCGAGAGAACACGCCACGGTCGTGCCATAGAACCTCAACAGCTCGTTTCCATCGGCAATGCACCGAGGATGTTTCTTGGGGAGCTTGCTTGCTTTAATCTTCACCATGTCCCTGTATCCCTCGAATCGAGCCAGGGTTTTCTGCATGTTGTGTACTTTCAGAATCCTTTCGATCCGGCCGCAATGGTTCTCGGACTTCAACCAACTCGTCCGGCATATGATTTCAACAATCTTCCTGGATGAGTCACCTTCCACAAGCTCAGTAACTGCCAAAAAATGAGAGAATGTTTAGATAAGTCTACTACAAACATATATACAAAAGAAAATTTGCAGGGAATCAAGATTCAAGAACCTTGTCCAAATTGATAGAAAAAGAACAAGGAAAAGGGTATCTAGGAAATATGTTAAAAAGTAAAGAAAAAGGCTTGGATTGTTCATTGGTAAAGGTAAAATCTTGGATTGTTAATTGGTAAAGGTAAAATCTTGGAATGTTCATTTCAAAAAGGGGGGAAAAGGCTAGATTTTGAGGTGACAGAAAAGTGAGTGGTTTTAAGTACCAAGAAGATAAGAAAACAATGGTGGAAAAGCAAAGTCCAAAACTTTCAATAAATGGAAGTATGGAAAGACTGTATTTTTAAAGAGATTCAACCAAAAAAAAAAAGAGTTACCAGCATGCTTGGAAAGATGGTGAGTTTCAGCAGCTTTGAATTTGGTAAACTGCTCTCCACATTTGTGACAAGTGAATATAGAACATCCATTGGAAACTGTCTCAAGTGGAACCCTATTGCTTGAATGAACATTGCCACCTCCAAAACCAGAACTTTTCCTTTCAGATAAAAGGAAAGGTGATTTCTTTGGAGCAGTAGCAGAAGAACTCTTAAAATAATGGATTGTCGGGTGGCCACCAGGCCCTGGTGTTCCAGGCCTTAAGGTACCAACAAAAGTTGAACCGCCGCCGCCACCACTGGAATCACTATTACCACCACCATTGGTGACACCATCTTGGAACCCTCCAAAGCCAGTGATTTTCAGCTCACACCTTGAGTTGCTGAGAATAACTTCATGGGTTATGGGGTTAAGAAACTCACTGCTACCAATGGATCTCGGACTGCAACTCGGTGGCTTCTCTAGATGTCTCTTCCTTCCATGGATTACATCTTTGAGATTTGCTATGGACCTTGAACACCCTGACCTGCCTGCTTTTCTAGTCAGTATTGTACTCAATTGCTTCCTGGTTTTTGGGTCATGAACATCTGATGGCTCTGATTTACAGTGTAAAGATCTCTTCAAAGAAAACCAAACTGTTGCCATATTTCTCCTTCAAAAATTAACCAAAAAAATTCAAGAAAAGATTCAAACTTTCTCTTCTTCAGCAATAATGATATTCCTTTTCCATTTCTCCACTATTAGTACTACTTTTGCCATGAAATCTGGGTTTTCTAGCTTTGTATTTTACTCCATTTCCAAGCAGTTTCTTTTCCATTTTTGGAACCATATGAACTCAGCAGCTGAATCATGTCTTGTAGAAGAAAACATCATAAAAAAAACCTGCAACAAAAAACCAAGGATTTTTGAAAAATAAATTAAAATAAAGAAATCAATCTAAGAACTTCAATGTAGCAGCATGCTGCTGTACGGCAGTTTTTACATGAAAAGCTCACGAAAATATGTTTTTCAGCCTTGTCTGAATTAAATAAAAATCAATTTGAAAATTTTCAAAGTTTCTAATGTGGCCCCTAAGTTAAATGCAAGACCATTGGTGCTTCAGTTCTACTATACATCCCGTGAGTCATTTTGTAAAAAATATATAACATTTAAAGATGATGTAATAACTTTACTGTGCAATTAAATAATATTGTTTTTTACTACTGAAGTCCTTGTCAAAATATACCTTTGGTCCCCAAAAAATGTATCATAGTGCAAATAAGACAAGTTTCGTGCTTTTATATGTATATTATCCATATAGGAATTAATTTCTATTACTGTTGCTTGTGGATTTTTTAAGATTCGTTATTATTTTATTTTTCGTTCATACCAAAATATTATTTAAATTTTGGGTAAATTATGTATTTAATATCTAAACTATCAATTTTAATTGTTTCAGTATTTAAACTTTGAATTTTTTTTAAATTATACCTAACGTTTAATTTTTGTTTCATTTTAGTATCTTATTAAAAATTTAACGTTAAGTTTTGAAATAAATTGAAAGTTTAGATATTAAAATGGACAAAAAATGATAGTTTAAATACTAAATGTGTTAAGTTTTAGTGGTGGGATACTAAAATGACATAAAACTAAACATTAGTTATAGTTTTGAAAAAATTAAAGATTTAAATACTAAAATTAACTAAAAATGATAGTTTAGGTACTAAATAAATAATTTAACCTTAAAATTTTATCCTAAAATTATGGGTTAAAGAGTAACAATAATGAAGTTCCAACCGAGAAACCAAAGTGGAGTATTCAGAAAAAAGAGTATACTCATAATTAGCTTTGGACAGACAATGGAACACTGATCTCAATGCTACTTTTGAAAAAAACACACTCTGCGTTTTACCTAAATATCACCCTTACACGTAATATATACATGTCAGGCACCCTTTCCCTAAGTATTACCGATCTAACACTTTTTATGACATGGCGGTAATAAAGTGTGGATCGGCAACCTTGACTTCGCAGGTTCTGTCCGAGTTGGTGCCACGTAAGGGGAAGGTGTAGATCCCAATCTGCGCCTTCGCGGGGTTTTGACACGTATGATCCACGTCTTCCATTATGCACGTAGAAGTATTGGTACTCTATTATTATCCGAGCCTGAAAACTCGGCTTTTAAACGCTCCTCATCCCCTATAAATAACAGCCCCTCTAAATGCAAACATCGCCACACCAAAGTTACTTGGTTACTCTCACTTCTATCAATTTATTCTATCAAACTAAGTAGATTTTGTTATTGTTTTTATAAGGTAAAATTATTTTATATTATATTTATTTTATATTTAATTATTTGAACAAATTTTATTGTACTAATTATTTTATATTATTTTTTGCGATTGTAAAATTGGAAAGTGGAATCATACCTCGAGACATTTTTCCGATACGGTAATAATATGAAATTGTGTTATTTAAATTATTGTGATTTTTTTAAATTTTTTTGGATTAGTTTATATTTTAATTAATATATTATTTATTTAATTAGGTGTATTTTAGATATAAGACTCCCAATCTTTTAAAGTCTCAAAATGACTCATATTTCAACTATTGTTTACTATGATGGAGAAATTCGAGAAAATAAAATCGGCGTCGTCTTCATATCAAATCATTCTGTCAGAATATCCTTCAAGAGAAACATCACTCTTCAGGAGCTGATCACTAAAATTTCAAGGAAGGTTCATGTTGAAAGTTCTAGAAGATTGTCCTCATTCAGTACAGATTTCCAACCGCATTATTTCTGTTAACTTATACAGGGTTCGAACTCTCCAACGATGACGATGTTGCTATGATGATTTATTCTCATAATCAATATTCAGACGTTGATACACAAATGTATGCGATATTTTTTGAAGTACATGTGGTTTGTGGTATGTCATTATGCTTCAACTATGGGCTGGCTCAAAAACTTTATCAAGTTGATAGCCCAACTCAAGTAATGTGTAACGATTTTAACTCGTTAATGGGAAATCCACAACATGGTGCCATCCCATCAAGTTTAATGGGGAGACATTCATCAGCAACTTCTTACAATCTATACTAAGGTGGATCCACAAACAATCTGTATGGCAACATCGCTTTCATATCAAGGGTAAGGCATTCATCTGCCAATTTATTTGACCTGAATATGGATATGCCCTCAACGTAGCAATATATGCAATACATATTTGACATGATGCCTTCAAATTCCAGGGAGAGGCATTCAATTGCGAGTTTCTTCGACCTCAATGTCGAGATACTTTCAAGTTCAAGGGGAAGGCATTCAACTACCAGTTTTTTCTACCTAAATATCGGCATCGTAGATGAACCCTCATCTCCACTAGAAGAACCTCTTCGTGAGCCAAGTACAGATGGTGCGGATACTGAACTATTTGTTCAGCCAAAATCATCGCAGTTCAACATGGACTCCAATGATGACGATGTAAATGAAGTTCCCACAAATACGGTACACACCGAACCTTCAACACACATGTATGAAGTTGACTATGGTGTAATGTACGGGCTAAAATTTACGGATATGCCTAATGTTGGTGACTAGGGATTTAACTCATCAGTCAATGATGGTGACTTATATAAAGGAATAGAGTTTTCATCCAAATAATAAGCAGCGATGACAATTAAGAATAACAACATTTGTAATTCTATTCAGTCCAGAGTCGACTATTCCACCACCGAAAAGTATGTCTTCTACTATGTCCAACATAATAACGGATGCAACTTGATGGTTCGTGTATCGAAGAGGAAGAAGAAAAACAATATATGAGAACTAATAGTATACAACGATCCTCACACATGATGTGCTGGAGGGATAAACCAGGACCATCCCAACTTAAACTCTGAGATTATCTACCAAGCCATCATGTCCATGGTCAAAGCAAGCACCCATATAGCTATTACGATTTTGGTTTGGGTACACCATCCTATATAGAAAACCATGGAAGGCAAAACAAAATGCCATTAAAAAACTTTACGACGAGTGGGATACATCTTACAATGAACTACCAAGTTGGTTTAGGGTAGTGTACATATTGAATCTTGGGACAATTGTCGACTTTGAAACTTGCCATGCATACCACAATAATCGAGTGTTTCGTGATCGATGGTAATTCTACCAGCTTTTTAGACTTACCCACAGTGCATTGATGTTGTGAAATGCTGTAAGCTTGTGGTCCAAATTGATGGGACATTTTTGTATGAAAAATACAAGCAAGTTTTACTATTGTCCAATATGGTAATCACAACATTCTTCCAGTTGTTTTTTCCCTTGTTGAAGGAGAAAATATATTCTTTGGGTTTTTCCTCATAAACTTACACTTACATGTTGTCACGAGGGGAAAATTTTGTGTCATTTCAGATCGCAGAGCTAGGATCAAAGCTGCAATGGAGTTTTTGGGTCCAATGTGGTAACCATCCTATGATCAAAGAAGAATGATGAACGCCAATTACTTATGTGCATGAGTATGTAAAAATGACTAATTTTATTTCTAAATCTTTTTCATTTTTTTATGGAAACTTAACAGTAAGTTTTACATTTGACGCTCAGGTTACGAACTATTACATGAAATATTTGAGTCCATGCTTCAAGATTTACAAGGAGAAAATGAGGAAGGATACAATTACATCAGTCTCATCAAAAAATAAATGTGGACAAATGCATATAGTGGTGGATATCGATATGGACACATGACGACCAACTTGATTGTGGCTATCAATTCGACCTTAAAGAGGGCACGCCATTTACCAGAAACAACTTTGGTTAAAACGAAGTATTTTCGTTTGGGAATGTTTTTTGCCAAGCTCAAACTTTGATGCAAAACGGTTATGTCTATCACCCAAGATAAGTTGCAGATCTACAAAAAAGAATTGTTGTATCAAATGGAATGTCTGTAACAATCTTATCTAGAACCCATGAATTACTTCGTGTCACATAGATGACGAGATCTCTTCAAGGGATTTAAGCTAACTCGTTCAGAGTTAATCTACAAGACAGGTGGTGTGACTGTAGGTTTTTTCAAGCTCTGAAGTATCCATGCTCCCATGTTATAACAGCTTGCTCTTAGACTCGTCAAGACTATAATCATTTTGTGGATCCCGTACACTAACTTTCAGAAGTATTTAAGGTATATGAATTTGAGTTCCCCCATAGGTAATGAGAAAGACCCTGATAAGGTTCAGAATTGGCTTCCGATTGTACCATATTTGTCCTTATTAAGGGAGCTCAGTCATCCAAAATCTATTCGAATTCATTGTGATATGGATATTTGGGATACGTACAGAGAAAACAAAAGATGTGGGCATTGTAGAAATCTAGGACACAAAAGGAAAAAATGTTCATCTCTTTTGTCAACAAGTAACTGTTGATGTTGTGAGGATGTAATAGTTGTTTATGAAATCTAAGTTTGTGTTATTTAATTTTCACTTTTTCAATTAATGTCATTTAAGCATCACCAAGTAATGGGCTACTCAATTGAAAATTAAATAAAAATATTACAAACTAAATACAAGAAAACGATACAATTCAAACAATAAAAACAACTAAATAGAAACATTAAATGCCGACGATACAATTCTAACAATTAAATAATAAAAATATTAATAAAAAAATAAATAAAAATTCCATAATTAAATAAAAACTTTACAATTACTGGTAAACAAACAAAATTAAATAAAAGCATTAAAACTAAACAACTCTATCGATGTATGCATCTTAAATGTGTTCCGCAGGGCGGTGGCTGTCTGTGTCGATGAGGATTTCTTCATATAAATTGTTCTTCCTTCTCACTCTCATCATCATCATCAAGAGCAGCTACATTTTGTTGATGAGGGACGAATGACGATGTAGCACCTTTATAGAATAATTAAATAAGGACCCTGGAGGTGTATGACTATCTCACCGTTCATAGAAAATTGTGAAAACTACGAAAACACCAACATCGATGAGTGCGAAAACTGTGCCAGAGGTGTCTGTGCATGTGATCCACCTATACCAGCCAAATAAGCAATATATGAACCCCACGTTGGATCTACAAGCATAGAAGTATAATATCTGCCATGAGGGGTCATACAACCCTGCGACGGTGGCATCTGACCCGGCTGTGGTGGTATCTGATATACTTATGGTGGCATCTGATATGGAAACGGTGGCGTTTGACTCGGCTGTGGATATCTGAAATAGCTATGGTGTCATCTGATGTAGCTACGGTGCCATCTGAAATGTCTGCAGAATATATACCAGTGTAGACGGTAGTTGTTGTGATGGTTCTGGTACTGCATCTGAGGATGAGCTGGAAGCGCCTGTTCTCCTCCCACGAGTCATGGGATGATGATGATGTGACGGTGGACGTCTTTGTCGGTGCCGATGTGCCGATGAATGCTCCCCCCTCGTGCTTCCTCAGAAAGTAGGAACAATTTCTTTCGTGTTGAACCACTCATA